>NW_013667975.1:153112-158099 GCF_000517525.1 Limulus polyphemus | reverse complement strand
CAATCTGGTAGGGTAACTGGGCAAGGTAGATGATTCAGATGAAAAGAGTGAAACAGGACAGAAAGGCCAGGAGAAGAAACATACAACAGAAGCATGAAAAAAAAGGTATTGGACAAGGCTGCCCTATAGCTTGCAATAGTAGACAAAGATAAAATATTATCAAAAAGACAAGTAAAAAAATTGGATAGGTGGGAAACACTTGGTTGGGAAAGTGAGAAACAATGGTGCAAAGACCAATGACATAAAATGCACCATTTATGCTGATAAATCATCAAAGAAGAGGAGTGGACTGAGTGAGAAAGAAAGAAGGCTACCCAGATTCTCTTGAAGGAACCGGACAAAATCCATGCATGAAGACAGACTGTGACTATGGCAGGATGAAAGACAGAGGACTGAGATTTTCTGAGAAGGGATTGGAAAAGTGGAAGATATATGGGAGGTGATGATTTAAGGTGGTTCAACAGTGGAAATCATTGTTGTGTAGGTCAGAGTGGGGTGATGAAAAGAACCTGACACAGAGTGGTTTGTATAAGAGTGAGAATGTGTGGAAGAAGATGGAAGAGAGGATAAGCAACAGGTAAAAACTGGTCCAATCCTGACTGAAGGCATCCACTACTAAAGCTGAAGGATGCAGAGCTGGAGACCAGAAGAGGGGAAGTATGGTATTGAGCTGAGTGGCAAATATATCCAGAAGAGGGAACCCAGCTGGGAGCATAATCATCAGAACACCTGAGGAGCAAGAGACCACTTCATTGGTGGAATTTTGTCAAAACAAGACAGCTAATCTGACACAAGATTCAGAGAACTCAGGATGTGACAAGCCAAAAGATGGACCCATTGAGATTGGGTTCATAAAAGGAGATACAACATTAAAAAGCATAATTGATGTAAGAGCAAACAGTCGATTTGTCAGAACTCTGGATGGATTATGACCAGGTGGCCCTGTACTACTGGTAGGAAATGATCCATAGCCTGATGAACAGCTAGGAGTTCCAAAAGGTTGATGTGTAGGGAAGATTCGACCATTGACCAACAATTGGCTATATCCTGAAAATCTAAGTATGCTCCCCATCAAGTAAGAGAAGCATCTGTAAAGAGATTCAAATTGGGATGGGGAGGAGGCAGAGGAATGCCCATTGAGGTGTTGTCCTTATCGAGCCAAGATGAAAAGTCAACTTGTAAATGACAGAGCCCAAGGGATTATGAATGTGATTCCATTGATTGTGCAGCACCTAATAAAGGCAATGTATGTGTATATGACCCGAAGGGATAAAATATACCATGGAAGCTGAGATTCCCAAAAGAGAGAAAACCACATGTGCAAGAAGAGAAGGAGAGGGCTTGGCTTTAGAGACCAAGAGCTCCATTGCCCTCAAATGAAGATGAGAAGGCTGGGCCCTGCTCAGGTAGGAAATAAAAAATATTTTCAGATGAATAAGATACTGTGTGGGGTCAAGATGGGACATCTCCATCTCAACAAGCCATTGCACACAAGCTGCCTTGTCGAAAAGGAACTAAAAGGAGCCAGTCATTCATATAATGATGAAACTGTAAATTTGGTTGTGAATATGGAGGGCAAAGGCTCTGACCATGTGACAAAAGATGTATGGCATCAGTGCCAGACCGAATAGTAGAGCATGGAACTGAAACACCTGACCCCCTGAACAAACTGAAGGTAATGTCTGAATGCTGTAGAAATCATGATACAAAGGTAAGCATCTAAGACATGATGTTGACCTTGGTTATCCATAGACCTGAAGTGAACAACCATCAGAGGGTGAGGAAAGACTCCATGGTGAACCGTGGCAGGTCGATGAAGTGGTTGAAGCTGAAGAGATTGATAACAGGACTCCAATTCCCGGTACTTTTGGGAACAACGAACAGCTGGGGATAAAAACCTGGAGAAGCATGAAACACTTCTATAGCACCCTTTTTCAAGAGATCTCAAACTCACTCAGAGAGTCAATGGCAAGAAAGTAGATCTCAAAGAGTGGAGATAGAAATGGGACATAGGGATAAAGGGGAGGAGCAGAAAAACGAAAAGGCAGTCCTTCTGTTAGAATGTGAAGAACCCAAGAGTCCATGGCAAAAGGGCACCAGAGATGAGCAAACCTGACCAACCAAGCCCCCACATGCTAGAACCCACAGGAGAGTCAACAACAAAACTGATATTGGAAAATGCAATGATTGACACTTAGGTGACTCACTGCCGAAACCTGGGAAAGTGGCACCAGTAGAGGGGAAAATTTAGTGGAGCAAGACAAACAAACAGGAACAGGAGAAGAATGGAAAAGCTAGGAAACAAGGGAGGAGAAGGAGGAATGTTTACATGTAACATCTTCCAGAGACTTTAAAGCATCAGTGAGATATCCAAAAACAGACTGGTACAAGAAAGGAGCCAGACAAAATCACGTAAAAAGGAAGCAGGCAGATGCACGTGTGACAAGAGGACTTCCCTCCAAGGAGATCTCAACAATAAAGGATCCATGTATAAAGGGACAAACCCGAGGAAGATAAGTACACCAACAAAGAAAAAGGTAGGGTATGTGTATCTGCCAAAAACTCCTCGGAGGAATAGTGGATAGTCTCAGAAAGAAGGTGAATGGATGAGAGATAACAAAGAATGGTAGTGAGGGTGAAATGGAGACAAGACAACTGGGCTGGAGAAAACTGTAGTATAGAAGCAGAGAAATATGCCTGAATTAGAGATTCTAAAATCTGAGAATTCTGACCTATGATATGGCAAAACATGGGAGCCAAATGTGAGGGCTGAGGCATGTTGACACCCAAAGATAATTGGGTAATAAACTGTTCAGCATAGACTTCAATATCAGATGAGGAAGAGAAAACTAAATAATCCAATACTGGGGCAGGATGAAGAAGGGAGGGGGTGGAATCATAAGACACAGAGGAAAGAAACAAAAGGTAACATATCTGTCCAAAAATGCAGGCAAAGGATGAGGTATATTGAGAGGGATAGAACAGAGAGGCACAATAAAGGAAGGAGGTGAAAAAAGGCTGTCCAAATCTTCCTCTTTGGGAATAGATTTTCCAGGAAAGGGGAGATCCAACCATGGTTCTGGAGATGTACCTGGCTGTATGGTAGACTCTAACTCTCTACACACCAAGGCTGAGACCTCTGCTGAAAGTGAGGAACCCAAAGTAACAGAAGTAGTAATTGTTGTTGGATCAGTAGTGACAGGATATACCAGTAGCTGTAGTAATATTAAATTGAGAGTTCATTATGTGGAAAAAGAACTTTCCACAAAAAAAGGTAAATGACAACAAACTAGTCAATAGAGTAGTATGTAGTGAAATTGCACATGATAATACAAAGCATAGAGCAAAAATTGAGCACAACTGCACATTGGAATGCCAAATTGAGAAGTGATGAGAGTGATGTGCTCTACAGTATAGAGGGAGTCAGCTGAGCTAGGAGGGAGTGTGTCACTCCTATTGGTGGAGGGTTGTCAAATGCTCATTTGCATGCTACAGTGCACCTATACTACATGAACTCATGTGAGGGTTGGTGGGAGCATCAAGGCTAGTTGAGCAAAAATTGTATAAATAGAGGGTAGCAAAAGTTGAGAAAAGCTATCATGTGAACGGAGGTAAGGTATCATGTTGGAAAATTTATTTACACTTCACTATGTACTGTACTTACATCTAATTTTAACTTACATTCTTGTTGAGCATTTAATAGTTGCATTTTGAGCTTAGCTACTTCATTCCTTAGGTGCTGTACATACAAAGTCAAATTTGCAGCTGTATCTCCATTGTTTATATCTCGAGGTGAAGCAGGTGCAGACACTGGCTGGTCAAGTTTTTCTTGAAGCATCCTTTATGGGTTAATATAAAGAAAACAGTTAGTTAATGTACAGAGTATTTTCCTACTATGTTTTCTAAAAGCTAGAATTTTTATCATCAAAATAATTTAACATTTAAAAATATAAAATGCCATGTATTCAAAAATATTTGCAATTATCTGCTTAACTAATAGTAGATGAGTCTTCAAAAAATAATTTATTATTAGTCCATATTAGGAGTTCTCTTAATGCCGAGATGAAAAAATAGAGTTAGAAAAATTCTAAATGAGTTCACTAAGTTTTTCAAAAAATATTTTTCATATTTAAATTAAACAACAATAACTGTAACTTTGAAGGGTTAAATAAATATTTTTTACATGAATTTAATTCTGATTTTCAAAAGAAAAGCTTTATAAAGAAAATAGTGTTTAATTTTAATAAATCTAGAACTGAAAGTTAACATTTTCCTAAATTGAAAATGTATTTCCAATAATACCTACCTCTGTTGACACTTATAGCTATTAGTCAAATTTGCCCATTTAAGCAATGGTCTGATTTTTTTCTCACTTGCTCCAGTCTTTTATACCCTACTGAACTGCCCTTGGCAATATTTGTCTCATGATACTCTCCACCTTTGTCAATACACACTCTATCCTGGTACTGTATATAAGCACCTTATTCAGATAATTTTATCACTTTTTCAAGACTAATACCATCCCAGTCTCTAACACCAGCTCTCAGTAGGGAGGAAGTGCAGGAGAGTGTCAGCGAAGGTAAGTATTATTGAAAATACATTTTCAATTTAGGAAAATGTTAACTTCCAAAACATACTTACCTCTGCTGCCACTTATAGCTAGAATCCCACACGTTGAGGGCATTATCCATGCAATATATACTGACCACTCTAATGAACAAATATATCATACTGAATGGCTGAAAAGAGCACAAAGCCACTCAAAGGCTAACTGCATTAGCCATCCCTAATTTTGAAGTGACAGACCAGTGCTTCTCAACTGGGTAAATGGTTCATCCCGGGGTTAATGAGATAAGAATCAGGGTGAATGAGTATTATGAATTATATAGGAAATTCAAGAGCAGAAAAAATCATTAGTTATTATTATTTATTCTAGTTGTAGTTTGATAAATACATTTATTTTTTTGTTTATATTGTATTCATTCTA
>NW_013667975.1:125175-152594 GCF_000517525.1 Limulus polyphemus | reverse complement strand
TGTGCTCTATACGCTTCCCACGGTGCTTTCCCATCATATTCCTGCGGCTTCCTTCATACTGGATCACTCCTATTACTGACATTCATATCTGCGATGTGACTTCCAACAGGGCTGAAGATGTCTGCATTAGGGTTTAGCTGCGGGGTCTGGAAGGGGCTTCCTGGTTAAGTCTGGGGCTGATTAAGTCGATGGTTAATATATCCTCCTTGTGTGAAAGACAATAAATCATCCTTTAATGTATCTAATTCGCTTTTAAATTTACTAATGTTTTCCATTTGTACTTCTTGCCACTGTTGTTGACTTTCCTGTAGTTGCTGCTGACTTTCTTCCTGTTTCCTTTCTTGTTCAGAGATTACAGCAGTGGCAACTAGAGATTACAGCAGTTGTTGGAGGAAAAAGAAAAGAAACAAGAAGAACGAGAAAAGAAACAAGAAGGAAGAGAGACAACAGCAGTTGCAAGAAAACCTGCAACAGTGGCAGCTCGAACAACAAAATAAACAAGAAGAAGTAAACAGTAAATATCCAAAGTGTTGATCAATTTTTTATGTCCTGCATTAGTTTCATTACTGAAAAAAAACCTGCATACTGACAGTTATAAGTCCCTTACAATAGGTATGAGAATGTAAATGGACTGTAGTTGGTTGTTCAATAAAGAGGGATGCCATTTTGGCTTACACACTGAGACCTTCTACTATATCTACACTGCCTAAACTTCCACTGAAACAGTTTCCCTTGCATTGTATGAGAAAAGCAGTTGTTGTAAAATAAAAGGAAACTCTAAGTTTACAATGATTAAACCACAGATAACCTAGTAATGTTTAGTTTTAACTGTTTTCATAGAAAGTTATCTGAAATACACTAATACCAATTGTGGTAGAAATACATTTAAGAAAGGTTGTCATATTTGTCTAGCACTAGAATTATCATTTGTGTTCTTTAAACAATGATATCAAATAAAAATAAACCTTTTCTCTGCTTCCAATTTGTCCATTCTTTTCCACAAACGATTGACAAGAGCTTCTTGTTCTTGTTCAAGAGTGTTTTCTAACTCAACTTTTTCTCGACGTAGCTGCTCTAAATTTGACTGCTTGGACAATGTCTCTGACTCCAGCTTTTCTATCTTCCTCATTAGTTTGTTGACTAATACCTCCTGTTCTTGCTCAAGTGTCTGTTCCAGTTGAACTTTCTCATGTCGTAGCTATTTAATACGAATAAACCCAAAAGAAAAATTTACATATACATGCATTATGTCTAAAAAATAAAAAAAGCTCTTATTAAGGAAGGTAATTCACTGCATATCCAGAAGAAGTAAGCTTAAAAATGCAGGGTAAAACAAGATTTCTGGCTTTTGGTGTTTCATGCATATGCTACATGTACATTTTTTTAAATTATAGTGGTAATACCAAATGAAAAAAAGTTATTTTTTTTAGAATACCTTACTTCTTTCAGCTGGTTACTTTGCATTATTCTTTTAATGTTTTACAATTAATGAAAAGACATATTCAAACCCTATTAACAATTTATTTGTATTCTTATCATGAACACTATAACATATTGAAGCTTTTCCTAATTTTAACTAGCTAATAGTTAATGTTTTTAATTTCAGTAAATTAATGCACTGCATTTAGCATGCCTTGCTAACACTAAACTTGTTTCCAAGTAACTTAATATAATTTTTCTAAAACATCACAAGTGTAATGCAAAAAGGAATATTAAATTAATATTCTTAGCTCATCTAATTGGAAGGATATGTGTTATGGATATCCAGATATCAGGCTCTGATATCTAGAAACTTCATGAGGGCTGTAAACAGCTCCTATGTATTAGTACATGTGGGCTGTTAGCAGGCTGATTCCATATCTCTATTATTTTTTACAAAATTGGACAATAAGATTTAATTTGGATTTACTGAATTGTACTGTGGTTATATTTCAAGGGCAAAATAAGGATAAGAGGCAAATATAAGGCCTGGTAGATTGATTTGATGAATAAACAAAATAACATTCAGTAAAATTTTATATCCAGTAAAACTGGAAAAATTATAATGTAATCTCCTTAAAGTCTAGCACATAATATTTTGACTAGAATCATATCATAATTCCTTTTTGTAATTTACAGACAATAGTAAAATGGTATTTACACTTTTTTACAAGGAAAACAAATTATCACTTTCACTATTTGTTCAAAAAATTAAAATTCACTAGCTTGCATAGACACACATCTTATAAAAAATTGAGTTAATTTAAAGTAACTCTACTTTGCATAGTCATTTACATGTACCATGATCCTTTGTCCTTTTTCTGTTTAACTATCAGCTAGCATAACATATTCAATCATTATCTCACATACAGTGTGTACAGGAGAATTCTCTCCATCAGCAGTGTCAACATCAAATGATTCCTGTCAAACGAGTTCTTGAAAAAGAATCTCATCTGTTTCAGCCTCATCATTTGATTCACTAGATATGCTAGAATCAGAATCATCCTCATCATGATCTCTGTAATCACTTAAATCTTCATCACCAACAGTATCTATTTCAATTTCATTGTACACATTTGATTTCTCTTTCTAGGCTGCACATTCTATAGACATTTTAGAAAGATTTGTATCAAATTTCCTTTTTGCCATAACCTTTACCAAGGCTGTTTCTAATATTTGTTCCTTTTCCTCATGTGTCCATATAATATCATTTGTTTGCATCAACAGAAGGTTCTCCACTGTTCCATGTTTTTAACTAAGGCTTTGGTCCTTGAGCATGCAGATAATGTGACTAAACTCTGCCTCAAGGACACTATTACTGAGCCCCATGCAGAGCACTATTTCCACCAGAATACAAACATTCTTAAATTCTTCCTTCTGTATAGAAGCACACGCTTCCAGAGATACTTAGTTTTGACTTCACTGATGTAGTATTAAATTATTCTCTTGAATTCTTTCTATTCTGAGCTTATCTTAGTTTTACCAAAATTGTTAATTTTTAGCATCTCATAAAAATGCTCTGCAAGTTCATTTAAATATTCAATTTCCCAAATGAGTATTATTAACACTGACAAATGGATACTAAGGTAACAACGATACTAAGAATGCTATAACAGGATCTTTATTCTTTCAATGCTTCGACTACAAGTCTTCTTCAGGAGAGAAGTGACACCATATTGCTTTACAAGGGTATATATACAAATTTTCCCAGATTAGGTTCCTGGTCCCTGCCACTCCATGATTGGTTCATTATCATCATCTGTCGACAACCACCTGACCAATCAGCATCCTGTTCTCGTCTCACTATGCTTATTGCTGTTTCTGTTAACTTGTAGTCTCCCACTGTGATGTTTATGTTCTTTTCTAATAAGATGTAAACAGCATCTATAGCTTTCCTTTGTTGCTTTCCACCACTTTGCTAACAATTCTAATTTCCTTCCATTTAGGCAGGTGTCCTGCTTTTTCTGCATGTGCTACAATTGTGTTGGTTGTATTGTGTATTCTGACGTCTGCTTTATGCTCATTGTCATCCCTCTACCAGTTTCACCTATATAAACTTCACTGCATCCACCACATGGAATGTAGTGTACTACACTGCTGTCTGTTGTGTGTTTCTGTCTCCTGTTCTTTACCATCTCTCCTATATCAGTCAAATTCAGAAGGCAGTTTCCATGGTCCACCATCCAATGGCTAGGAAATGATAAGTGGTAAAGACTCCCATGCTCCACTAGAAAAAAAAAAGGAGGAGAAAATGCACTGGGGAGCCTGGAGAAGTGCATTACCATAAGGCAGTGCAACAAGTGACCACAAAAAAACCTTATCTTTCAAAGCAGAACAGCACTAAGTTCTAAACTACTCATGGAGGATGGGTAGGGATACTCTGCCTGCTTTACTCACGACAGTATATGTTTAGAATAATAAGCACTATAAAGATACCTCTAGCAGTCTTGTGAAACACCCCATCTCATTGGTGAGCACTATATCAGGCCATGATGGCCCTACACTGTGCAAGTTTCAGTCAAGTATACCTTGGCAAGCAACACCTGCCACTGAGTGGGATTCTGAGAATGACCTGCAAAAATTATGATAAAGAAAGGGAACTTAATCAGTCAGAGATGGTAAGAGGTGTGGAGAATAGCAACTGAAGGCATTCTATAGCCCAACAAAGAAGAAACAGCCAAATAATGTGTATAGTGTGTGACAAAGGTGCGAGGTGTTGTCCTCATGCCAGCCTGAAAGATCTCTTTCCATGAACAACAGAAGTGAGTTAAGCTAAAGTGTGTAAAAGGTGAGAAATTTGATGAGAAGATACCTGGAAGCACTAGCATGCATCCCCCTCCAATGAAGAATATGCCAAGTGTATGAACTGACACAGCCATGAAAAAGATCATGAGTGGACAAAGGATTCCACAGAATAGAGAGAGACACAATTGGGAATCATGAAAAGAAGTTTTGGCCAAATAAAAATGGATCTCCCAGACAGAACAGAGGAAGCAATCATGATTCATACAAGAATAAAAAAAAGAGAAATTGGAGAGAGAGATATAGGTGTGAATGCACAATTACCCTCCCATGCCACTGACATTTTAGGGAGAAGAGTACAATCAGGTTAGAAAAGAATATAAGAGCAATAAGACAGAATTCAAGAAGAATTGATAGCATACACGTCAGAACATCGATGACCACAGGTGAAAAGGAGGAGGAAATAGGTTTTTAAGGAAAAGATTATACAAGGAACAGGAAGCCAAAAGTTCAAAAGGAGGAATGGTAAGGAGAAAGATAACAATTTTAAGGTGCCAATCATGAAGGCTACAAGTATGGAAAGGGAAAAGGAGGTGAATGGAATGGAAGAGCATAATAAGGGTCTGAGAGGAAAAACCTGACAGAAACAGGAAAACTGGAAAGTAATAGAAAGAACCATCTGGTAGCCAGCAACAGTGGACACCAATAAGCCCTGGTTGAAGAGCCAAGACAACTGGGAAATGGAGGGATGAAAAGGGTTTTTGACATAGTGACCAACAGCGAAAAATATGCAGAGAAGGCTGAGGTCTGCTGAGAAACACACCCAAGTGAATCAGATATTGAGTGGGTGTGAAATGAGACTTTTCCATCTTGACTAACCATCCAAGATGAGCTGTCTCCTGAAGAAGGAGAAGAGTATGGTCATAGAAGTCCTGTTGGGATGAAGCTGAAAAAAGCCAGTCATCCATGTAATGCCAAAACTGCAATCCCAAGCTGTGAATGTGATGAGCAAAGGTATACACTACTTGACAAAAGATGTATGGTGCTGATGCCAGTTCAAAAGGAAGAGTGCAGGACTGATAAACCCAACATTGATGAACAAACCAAATATAAAGTCAGAATGCTGAGGAGATGGAAATGTGTAGAGATGCATCAGGGACATCTACCTTGATCATCCAAAGCCCTAGAACAAAAGACCACTGAAGAGTGAAAAATAAACTCTCCATTGCAAAATGAGGAAAGTTGAGAAACTGATTAAGGCATGAAAGATCTGTGACAGTAGGCCAATACCCAGTTTTCTTGGGAGTGACAAAAATATGAGAATAAGATCCTGGAGAAGAGTGAGGAACCTGTTCAACAGCATCCTTGATCAACAGGTCTGATATCACCTCTGAGAAATGCTTGTGAGATACAAGATCCCTTAGAGAAGGGAAAAAATATGAACATAGGACAGGGAAGAGGAGAAGAAAAATGAAGAATAAGTCTCACTGTTAAAACATGTAGCACCCAACAATCAGTCCCAAATGGAAGCCATAGATCTGCAAAACAAGCAAAATGGCTACCTACCATCCCTGTAGGCACTAAAATCTATGCATAAACAAAGAATGGATGGGAGCAGAGGAACAGGAGGAAGTGACTGGAGAGGATATTGTAATGGAAAAAGAAGAAGATTGGGAGAGAAGTGGTAGACAGGGGAGGACAAGAAGAAAGTTGGCATGTGGCCACATCAGGTATTTCCAGAGAATCAGGTACTCTACAAAAACAACTTAGTGGAGGAAAGGGGCCAGATGAAGGTTCCTGGGATAAGAGGGAGGCAAATGTACTTGATCAAGAAGGGTTTCCCTTGCTTACAAACCCCAGTAACAGAGAAAAGAATAACATGCCAATGTAGAGAACATAAGGTAGTGTGTATCTGCTGAAAATACCTCACAGAAATGGTGGATTGCCTTGGAAACAAGGTGAATGTTAGAAAAACAATGTAATAGGGTAGTGAGGGTAAGAAGAAGGTATGAAATTTGGGCCTGAGAAAGTCTAAACTCTGAAAGAAGACAGAGGATCTGAACTATGAGCTTGAAGAAGAGATTCTAGAGTTTGGGAGTTTTTAGTACAATACTTCCACAAGAAATATCAATATCAAAAATAGCTCAGAAGCTCTTTACATAGAAGTGCAAAATCAAGAATGTATGATACAATCAGTATAGAAAGAGTCAGTTGCATGAGAAGGCTATGTCACGCTCCTATTGGTGAAAGGTTGTTGCTTGCTCATTTGCATGTAACAATGCAGCAATATCACAAGGAAAGAAGTGAGTTTAGGTGGGAGCCTCAAGGCTAATGGCAAAAAAAGTATGTATATAAAGGACCACACTGAATTGAGAAAGCTATATTTGTATGGGACATATGTATCATATTTGAAATATTTTTCCTCTTTTCATATCTTTATCTTGCATTTGTTTTGTACAAAAATTATGTGTATGATTAATAGAATACCTTTCAAATGAATGGAATACAAAGAGAAACTTGTTATAACACACAATAAGAGAAACAAACAACTTTCAACTGAGGTCTTACTTAGTATACTTGTAGTAAAGGACAATGAAACAAACATTTTCAAGTTAATAAATATTTAAATATCTAATATTACACATGATTTGGCAAAAAAATAAGAGGGTATGCACAAATCCATAACTAAATTTCTAGTAATTTAATTATAAAATTGTATATGTATATTTCCAAATGTTAAAAGACAAACCTCATGGTTTGATTGTTAGGTTACATTCTACTCTAATACATAAAAATACTTGTTTTTCTTTAACCACTAGTTAACCTTTAGTATTTCTTAAGTGTAAAATATGATGCAATGATCTGTTCAATCATTATCAGTTGTTCTGTTTTTGTACATAAAACATAATATTACATGAGATTTCTCATACTGTGATACTACATTTGGTTTTTATCCACTCACCAGTATACATGGCCCTTTCTTTACTTAAAACATGTTCCCACCACCCTTATACAAACTGTACTTGAAAGGACAATGAGAAAGTTTCTGTGTATTACATCTCAGGACTGTATGACCTAAATTATATAACATGAGCTGGTCCAATTATAAAGTTTATAATCATATGTACACACACACTAAATATGGTATAAGCTAGCTCAACTATTCTACAGCAAAGAACATAAACATTTTTGCAACTTATAAACAAAAAAAACATTTATGTGATAGTCTAGTTTTTGTTCTATTGAATCATACTTAAACTTTCCTTAGAGGTGTTTTTATGTGATATCATATAAAGGTTACAAAACCTAAACAGAAAAAAAAGACAATGGAAATTCTTGAAAATCAAGACATCACTGAACAATCTTGAAGTAAAAATTTCATAAAGCTAAAATACAAATGGACTTCGTTACCTGCAGGAAGGGGGCATTATGTAGCTTTGTACCTAACAACAAACAATGGTAATTGCTTTTGATTACTTGGATAGTATGAATAATCAAAAATAGTAATAAAGGAAACATTAATTTCAGTTAAATGATTATTTTATGAAATTTAATCTATCAGTAATTTGGATAATCAATTATTGGCAGGGTCATAACTAGCTATGAGGATACTGAGGTCATATCCTCATTTCATTTTTCTGGCTTCCTTCACTTACACACATATATATATTGGAAGTTATAACTTGAAAGTTATCATTTTCTTACACAGAAAATAGATTTCCAATAGATACATCTTCTCACACAATGATTTTCTCAATCTTCTTCTGCCCTCAAAGGCATCGAAAATAAATTTTCTCGCTTGATGCACTAGCCTTTATATCCCATCAGTTTAATTTGGTCACTTATCAGGCATAACACATGCGAGACCTCTCCCCAATAGGGGCATGACACACACACACACACTCCTGGAACAGCTGGCTCCCTCTGTATTACATTTCATGTACCTCACTTTCAAGATGAGGCACACCAGAAAATATAAAAAAAACAGAAGTGGGGAAGAAGGGTGTGAGAGGAGGTAAGTATCTATTGAAAATCTATTTTCAGTGTAAGAAAAGGATAACTTCCAAAATGATACATACATTCACTCACACAATAGCTAGAATCCCACATTGAGTAGGTGCAGGGACAAGTGTAGCATAGAAGAGACCTGTTATGGAATGTGTCCACTGGTAATCGAACACGTGATCAGTAATTGAACTAAAGCAAACATGTATTGAACAGGTATATCCTTCACCCTTGAAGAGGTGAAGTGTCATGAAACGGGCAACATTGCAGACCACACTGTGAGTGAAAGGCCTTGGAAAATATTGGAGCAGGACTCTTCCCAACCTCAACTGGACACAGCAGGTTTGAAATCCCATTTTCAGTATTACGAGGCAGAGGACAGTGTCCAAAAAACAAAATCAGTACATAGAATGTAGTGTGGCCAGGGCAAGTGGACCATGAACAATATATACACTAATCTCAACCACAAATAAACAATAAATATTGCAAGCAACTGGAATTACAATGAGGAAGTAAGAAAATGGTAGTCACAAAATCAACTTCCACATTAATCGTAAGAGTCAGGAAATACACCAAACTTAACCTGGGGTAGTGTGTGAATTTCAACTCAACCGTAAGAACAGGGATAAGTCCTGTAACTGGTATTACAAGCAGGAAAAGAACAAGAAACCACATGCACCTGGTATTATGGGTAGGATGTGGAACCTCTGCTCAACCATAGGAACTGTACTTTCTATAACCAGCATTATGAGCTGGACAAAGTCTCCCAATCTCAACCATAGGAACAGGGCACTATCAACCTAAATCTGATATTATGAGGAAAATCTAGCAGTGGCTGGTCCAGCTCCCTCCCACATCAGACCTCTGGGAACAATACTTCAGGAGTGAGGGTTCCCAGCTTTGCTCTCTTCTCAAGAGAGTATAGATATATGTAATGTTACTATCTATATGCTACGCTCCAGAAGAAGCCTCCATGGTCCACCACTCTAGTGGCTTGGAACTAGAAAGTGGAAAGGACTCCCACACCACATTCAAGGAAGGGAGGGGAAATGGCAATGGGAAGTCCAGAGGAATGACGCACTGAAGAAAGTGCAATCGGTGACTGCAAAACCCTATTTTGAAAAGCAGACCACTCCCAATTTATTCAAATGAGGAAGCATCAGAGATGGTCAGGAATCCCCTTCTGCTTTACTCACTAGGTAATCCACTAGTGGTGTTGCAGAACAACCCATCTCAACAGTGCATGGTACAACCATAACGGTGGCAGGTGTGAGTTAAAGTAAGGCAAACCTGACCAGGCAACACTCCCACTGAGTGGGATCCAAATATGTAACGAAGCCACAAGGAGAGGCCTCTGTAAGAAAAATATATTACAGGAAAAATACACTTACCCAAGTCAGAGTTGAACCATAGCATGGAGATTACCACTGGAGGGATATGATAGCCACCAGAGAAGGATATATCCAGATGGAGCAAGTAATGAGAGACAAAGTATGAGTAGTTCACATTTCAGCCTGGACAATCTCCTCCAGAGAACAATGACAGTGGGCTGCCAGACATATAATGACATGTCGAAACTAATGAGAGGAGACCCTATAAAGAAGATGATAGGTGAAAGGTTACAAGACATCAAAGTGTTCTAGGAAAGAAACAAATGGGAATAGAAACCACAAAAAGAAGCCATATGAGCAACATAGCAACACAGAGCCTGCACAGAACACAGAAGGCAATCCAGGACTGACTGGGGCTAAATATGGGAAATGGAAGGGATGGAGAAGGGTGCAAAGGCAGAGTCTCCCTTAAAGGTAGTGGAGGTCTCTGGAGAGAGAACCAAAGCTGAGCCACCCAGAGAACTCAATATGGAGAGGTGTGGATGACAGAAGTTAGTTAGGGGTGGAGATGTATAGGTGGGAAGTCATAAAATTGAAGGCCCTCCATTCTAGACAAAAGACAGACAAACCCGAAATCAGAGACCAAGGACCAGGAGACCAGAAAAATGGCAGGTTGTCACCCAGATTGAGTGCCTAGATGAGAGCATAACTACCAGACAAATGGAAGACTGAGGGGCCACTCCATGGGAATGACCATGTGTGGGTGATATTATCGATCCACCACTAAATTCAAAACACTGAGAAGAAGGCAAGCCAAGAGCAGTATCCTGTGTATGCTGGCCCAGAAGTTGTAGCCCCAGAGTTCAAAAACAAAGGAACCTGAACTAGGTACCTTCATGCTTCTAGAAGTATAAGACCACATGGAAGTCAGCAGAATGCACTAAAACCATCTTCCTTCACAAAAGATGAAAGATAAAAGACAGAGAGGTCTATGAACAACAAAGAGCACCAAAATTTAGAAATAATGCCCAGATTCAGTTAAAGCCCAATACCTGGAAATATCCTGGGTATTGAGATATGTACTCCAACCTACAAGAGAAGCATTGGTAAAAGATGGAAGACCCAAGGAGGAGGTGAAAAAGGAATACCCACCAAATGCTGGTCTTTGTCCCACCACCAAACAACATTAGTGTCTGAAGGAAACAATGAAGTACAACTAGATGATCCAAGGGATTTGAGCAGAGGTGTCATCAATAGAGGAATACCCACAAAAGGTAATGTGTGAATGTATCAGATGAGTATGAGAGCAATCAAGGAAGCCCACATCCACAAAAAAGGCAGAATATCTTCAGGTTGGCAGGTAAGAGAGGAAAGGGCCTTGTTGACTAAATGCCCATATCCCAAATTCCGAGCAGAGAAGAGTGGGTCCAACTGATGTTGAGAAATGAAGAAAATTTTCAAAAGAACCAAAAACAGAGTAGTGGAAAAGAAAAATTTCTTTGTTTTAAGGAACCAACCCACATGACTTACCTCCTCTAGGAGCATACTGATGTGGACTAAGAAAAGCAAACTAGAAGGAGGATTAATCCAGTGATCCAGAGAAAGATGAGACCAGATGACCAACACTTGTAGATGTCCAGCAAAGTTTGTGACTACTCACTAAAACACAGAAAGAAGCCGAGGTAAGCCCAAAACTGGAAAACATCCCCCCCCCCCCATGGACGACCAAAAGAAAATGGGAAGGGATGCATCCATCTAATATGTTGAACTTGGTTACCCACAGACCTAAAATGGAAACCCAATGAAGGGACAGAAATAACTACTTGGTAGAACGAAGAGGATCCAGAGACTGAAGGAGACAGGAGAGGTCAATGATGGGCCTCCATACCTCAGCTTAATAGGGTACAACTAAGGGACGAGAAGGAAAACCCGGTTGAACTAGAAATACCTACACTATAGCAACTGGTAAAAGAAGGTCTTACCTGACAGAAAGTAGCCAATTGCATGAGACAGGATCCCTTAAAGGAGGGAAAGAATGGCAGACAATAACTGAGGAGATGGCAACCAGAAGTGAAGAAATAAACCTTTTAAAAAGCCCATAGAACCTACGGATTGGAAGTGAAGGTCTCCCAAAAGTCAATAAAACTGAGGAACCCAGCTACCACTGGATCTGACCCCACCATGTAGTGACCAATATCACTGTTGACATCCATAGCGGGCATGGGAAAATGAAGAAAAGGGCAAGAATGTCATGATGTATGTAAAAAGGGAAGTATGCAAGATGGCCACCTTACTACAAAACTCTAAAGAAGCAAGATGGGCCCCAAAAATAGAATTACCCATTGCAAAAAAATCAAAATATGTTCTACACTTACTAAGATGAGATTTATAAGTCACATAGTTAACAATGATAAAAAAAGTTATTCCAATTTAAAAAGGAATTATATGTTACTAGTATTAATGACATATAACTTATAACCATCTAACCATACCTACTTAACAAAATACTTATTAATATCTAACTTACAAATCATCAAAATGTACCTAGTCAACAAAGTACTGAGTAATATCAAACTTACAAAAGTCAGAAAACTAGAAATGCAAAATACTTAATGCTCTTGTGTGTAAAGTAGGACAAAGGCACACAATGGGCATCTAAGCCATGCCTCCACAGGTATAGCAACCAGACTTCTATGTACAAGTCTAAAGACTTATCACCGAGTCACTGGGGGAGCTAGAAGTAATAAAAGGAGGAGAAGAACAAACCTTGACCAAAGTGAAATATATGTGACACAGCAACTGGAGCATGAAAAAAAAATAGCGAAATCACATCTCAAACATTCAAAAAAGCCTAAATATGCATCAACTTTTCTGGAGAAGAAGGTTCAAGCCCCATGAAAGAAGTGAACACTCAATAAACCAAGGCACATACCCCCTCAGCAGACAACACTGATCCCAAGGCCTGTGTAAGAAAAATATGTGTTCCAAGAAACAGCAGTAATCATGAGAGATTTCACATGCAGAAAATGCAATAATGTGTGGGAAATATATAATCAAAATATGTAACACTACATAATGCAAGATAGAATGAAGGCACATACACATTAAAATGTTTAGTCAGTACCAAAAACTGAAAGACAGTGAAAAACATGTCCTACTTGTATGGTGACAATCAAGAAAGTGAGGTAGGCGAAATGTAATACAGAGGGAGCCAGCTGCTCCAGGAATGTGTGTCGTGCTCCTATTGGTGGAGGGTTGTCGCATGCACTATGCATGCTAAATAAGCAACTCAAACTGAGGAGGTATAAAGGCTAGTACATCAAGCGAGAAAGTTTCTTTTCAATGCAGCAGAGGGCACAAAAAGATTGAGAAAAGCTAATGTTTAAGAGGAGGTATGTATCACAGCAGAACCCAAATTTGACCTTGATAAAATATTGGCTATGGTCATTTGTGATGATTGTTGGAATAATCACAAACACTAGTTTTGATTAGTTTATTGTTTTTGTGACAGTAATCAATTAAATCATAATTTCCATTGATCAAGTATTATAAGAGACACTAATCAATGTAATTGTTCCTCATATGTAACTGATTATATTGATTAAATAATCACCCAACTGTTGCAGTGACAAGAGGTCATCCACTCATTGAGGTCATGCTCACAATGAAAAAACAAAAATGTAATAATAATGTCATTTTATCAAAGGACAATTACAAGTACCTTCTTAGTTTTTAAAATTTTAAATTCACTGTTCTTTGTCATGACAAATTATTTTAGTTTTCCTGCTAATTCTGAGCTTTTACTCTCATGAAATTAATTTTATTTGGCATTGTCCTTTTTAACACCTGATGTACGAATCAACCAGACATTTCTGGGAGGAGAGTTCTGGAAAAACCCTTCCCAGGATTAAAGATACCTTTATTCTAAATACACCAAACAATTAGTCTCGATCTCGAGAATTGAACGAGCATATCCATTTCACATTATTCGCAGTCTACATTGTTTTATGATTAACTATCTGTGACTATCCATGGCTTTTAACCCAACAAAACACCCCACTTTTACACATTTTCCAGGATAGTAAAGGTCCTACAAACTCTACACTTCTTAGGAGTGGCATAAAATGGCAGCTACTGCCACTCACAAACTACCACAGTTATTGTCAGTGATAACTCTTCTGTTTACAGTGAAGGCTGAGGAAGTTACAAACAAACTCACATGCTGCTGTAAAGTTGCAAGGTGCAGTAGATACGGTTGTGATCATGACGGCATTCCCTTCGCAGTGAAACTAAGGTGAAAGATAGTAGGCACACAACAGATGAATTCCACAGCATCAAAAACTAGGAAATTATGCTGTAATGTTACCAAAGCATTGTACAAGCCAGGTGCTTTTGCCGAGCCAGCAGAAACAGGTGTTGACAGGCCTAGTGAAAGGCAGCATAGTGAAGATGTCTCCAAAGTGCAATGGAAGAAACAAATCCATATGTCTGGCAGGAAGCTTCTGCAAGTGCTTGACTTGGAGAAGCTAAAAGATTATGCACAGAAGAAACTTCTTTCATGGGAAGTTTGCTTGAATGTTGACAGCTGTAAAGAAAATGAAAGGTTAAACATCAGATTCTTCAATGACATTTTGCAATAGACAGCAGCAAGCATGTTATGTGGGACAGCTGCAGATGCTTTACTTGAACATTTCTGACAACAGATATCTTCTGAGACAGCAGAGTTTCAGCCTGGAAACCATCTATTATCTCTAGGTGGCAAGAGTGATAATATGGCAAATGACATTACAGGTTACTTTCGTACATCTACTAATTCCACTGAGAATAGAGTAGCACATGCATTGATTTGCTCCAGCATTATACAATAGGAATTGCGATGTCTGAATACGAATGACATCAAAGTTTTGTCAATGAGTGCCAACAGATTTCTGCTGGACATAGAGACTTCAAGGAGCTGTTATGGGGGAAGCAGACACAAACTTTACAGCATTTCTGTAAAGAGGCAGTTGACACTGCAGTTTATTTTATTCTTTCACCAGATAATGTGTCCTACTTGTCTTGGAGCATCAAAAAGGTTGTCATTGATGGCAAAAATAAATTTTTCCCCTGCATAATGCAAAAGTGGCTGTGAACTACAATATACAGTTCATACACATAGTCGATACCAGAAGTAAGTCACCTTAACTCACGGAGATTCAAATCTCCAAAAAGCTGTGGATTATATCACAGATTTCCCTGTCAATGATACCTTCGATGTTATTAAGCAAATCATTGAGGCAGAAATTCCTTCCAATGGGATGCACAAGGGATTTTTGTAACAGGCAGAGTTTGTTCACTCATCTGTGAAGTATAGATATGATATCCCTATTGCTTGCAGAGACAATGTTTGTGCTACTCATGATATCACCTATGGGCTAGGAGCAGCAAACCAGCAAAACACCAACAAGGAGGTCAATTGCAGAGGTTGTCTGTCCACATTTCCATTTCTTTGATGAGTTGAAGAAGGCATTATTGGTGATATTGCAAATAAGGCTAAGCTCTTCCTGGGAGATCGAATGCACACCTGAAATCAGCAGCTTGAGACTCAAAAGGTGAAATCTGAAATCAAGAACCACTGTAAAGCCAAAGGCATGTGTGACAAAGCCTTAGTAGAAACAGGTGTCAAAATGAAGCTTGATCCCATCTACTTCAGGGAAAAAATGTTCAATCATTGTGGGTAAAGAGGAATAAGCTGGCATGATGCAATAGTAGAGTACTATGACATAATCCCTGGTGGAGAACAGCAAGGGGCAGTCTCACCTGTTGCAATGTTGCAGAAGAGGTACTTCGATCACATCTCCAGCAAGGATAACAAACAAGATGCAGCACCAGTCTTGTCTGTAATGGAGGCAATTTTGCTTCATCTGAAATGAGATCTTCCAGGTTTCAGATGAATCACCTTGCAGAGTGACAATGGGAGCTGTTATCAAAATGTACTGGTGTTGCTCCTCCTTCCAGCATTGAGCTAAGTGCACAGGATCCAGATTGTCAGATTCATTCACAGAGACACAGGATAGGAAGTCATTGTTAGATGTGCACTTTGCCAAGACAATGCAGGCCTTCAAGTCATGACTGATTGAAGGGAATAATTGCATCATGCCTATACAAGCAATTACTGCATTGATGACTCATGGTAGAATGTTCAACTGTGACACTGGAATTATTGAGCACGACTGTTAGCAGCTGACTGAAACTTAAGCTGGTGGAAGACCAGCTTAATAAGTTTATCAAGCAAACCAATGATATGTCTTTTATGTACAAAGACCCTGTTGGCAGCTTTTCTCTTCCTACATCGAAGAATTATGCTTTCTGATATGCCAGATTTCTCACTTTTTTGCCTATGCTTACTCAAACATTGGACATGAGATTCATGTGTATGTCAGTCTGGGAATTAATCAATGCATCCTGAAGTCTGGAAAATCCCAGGGAGAGGAACAGGGAAAAGATTCAGAGGAAGAAGTCAATGAAGGTGAAGATGATGCATATGAAGATAAGTCTGATGTGTGGCTGAGTTGTGACACCAAAGATAAGAGTCAACATATGACAAAAGTGGTTGCGACAGAGCTCAGGTTGGGGCAGATCCTAGGTTTAGACTATTGTCTGGTGTGAGCATCCTGACACAGGTACAGCTGAGGTAGAGATGGTGTAGGTGGAAAGCACAATGATGCTGATGCGAAGAATGAAGTTGAGTCACATGACGTATGATCCTATGCTATCAAAAAAGCCCTATTTTTGTGGTAGTCTGGAGTACTGAGCATTGTTAAGGTCAGGAATGGTGAAGAGAACATGTACAGCTCTGTCCCAAATGACTACAAGCTTGTTTTCTCATTCCCATGTGACTGGGGAATTCGACCATGCAGAGGCCAACTGTATGGCAGAAAATCCTTTCACATATTCCATGATGATCTCCAAGAGCTATTTGAATTTGGTGAGATAGATTCTTCTCACAAGAGGGGGTTCAGGAAGGAAGCTAGAATTTCTGGTAAAGAAGTTTCCAGAGAGATATGATCTTCCAGCCAAAAGTGAAATCAGGGAAGAGATAACTCTTTTGAGAAAACTATCTAACAGAGCTGCAAGGTATTCTAGGAGTAACATATTCACCACATCTCAGCTGTCTGTCTTGGTGGAGCTTGTGCAGTCCACACTGACAACAAATCCAGGCGCAGGACTCGAGATTTTCAAGGATAAGTTTACATATGAGCTTGGAAATGAGGGCATTTTGTCTGATCAGCAAATTAAAAATTACTCAGCTCAAGCATGCTGCTAATCAGGACACCATGGATGGTAATGTGGGTAATGAGGAGTCTGTTATGAAATAATAAAGCTTTGTCTACATCATTCATTTGGTGATGAAAACTGCCTTAGTTTTGCCTCTCTGATATCTACTGTAATTATACCTGTGTCTCCCTGTAGTGTCTTTGTCTGTCTGTAATCATTTCTCTTTATCTGTCTCTCTATCCATGTGTGTGTAATTACATTGTTCTTCTGCAACAGTATCAGTTGTCTGTCTCATCTCTCCTTGTATGTGTGTGTCATCATACTCTTGCTATTCTTACTGTGTGCCTCTCCAACTTGTCTTATTTTTACCCTCTGTGGTTGTTTATTTCTGCTCATCTGGCACAAGAAGTGGAAAAATGAATAAAAAAGAAGTAGAAGATACATAGATAATGAGAACGATGATACAATGCATTTACACTTGTTGCAGCTGTTTGAGCACTTCACAGAGAAAGAGACAGAACTAGAACAGTTATTACTCTATGATACTGTAGCAGAAGAAGAGGAGGAGAGGACAAGTCCTTAAACGTTTTCCAATCATCATTTTTTTTATCACCCAATCATAATGAGACATTGAATGGGACATAAATCACAAAACAATATTTAATATATACTATGAGTGATTGTCACATGAGGGATGCCCACCCCTTCCAGAGTTCACATACTTACTGCCTAGTGTTATGAGCATGACATGTTGTATCATAGAAAACTATGCAGATTTGAGCTTTTCAGATCATTCTCTTTCCTGGACTTTAGTCGATTTTTGAAAAAAAATATTCCCAGTATGGGTAGAGGCTGTTTTTTGCAATTTTGGTCTGATTGATTCATGCATCAGGTGTTAATAGGTATAGATGTTCACTAAGTTCTAAAAATGTCTTGTACTGATACTTTTTAATACAAGCACTTATTATATAACAGTGTAGTCAGGGTTTATTATAAGTTGTCATAAAAACAAAATTAAAAATTTAATGAGTAATTAGACAAACTGATAAACACATCTATAGTACTGTCTGGTCTAATAGCAGTTTCTTTTATATATTTACTAATCCACTGAATAAACTGACTCTGGAATATTCTTTACAAATATGCACATAAGTGAATTATGTATATAGTTATGTAACTCATATCCAAACCTGATTCAGTTTGCGAGACAGATCATTGGTTAAACATTCTTCTTCCTGTTCGTAATTCAATGCTAGTGTTTCCTTTTCCTTTTTTAGGGATTGGATCTTTTTCAGCAATGTATTACTAATGTACTCCTCCTCTTGTTCAGCTTTTGCTTGCTGAAATATATTTAACAAACACAAAATTAAAATGAACAGAATATTATTATAAACTTTCTGATTCATTTCTTTGTGTTGAATTCAAAAGTTAACAGGGCACTATTTAAGATTTGAAAAAGAAAGTTTTAAGCTCCAATCCAAAGTTTTATTTTTCTAACAAAGTTATGAGTTTATGAAATGATTTGCCATCAGCAGTAATGGTGGCTAGCACCTTACAAGACTATGAGAAAAACAAATGATTTTTGGAGGGTGAGTGTGCTAGGACAGCTTCAAATGGCCAAATGGTACTTTGTTGTTTATACATTATACTAGCTGAGATACCGGTTCAATGCAAGGGGAAGACATAAGAGAGCCTGGAAGTGACACAGGGAGCCAAATTTAAATGCTGACCCCCCTATGTCATTTCCTGGGGGACTTCAGGGTACATGTCAAGTTTGGTGACAATCAGTCCATAGGATTGCCAGCTATAAATAGTTACACATAAAAATGTTTTGTCAAATAATGGTTCAGATAGTGTTTTAGCATTGTTCTTTTAAATTGCCTAGTGAATCCAATCCACTTTAATAAACTGTTGAAGACCTACTCTACAAATGATGATGAACTTCTCTAATAATCTAGGACTACCTGAAATCAAATCAACTTATTTCACAAAATAAAAACAAAAGCTAACAGAATGACAGATTCATTGTACAATCTTCTTGAAAAACCCTTATCTATCTCTTTGACTTTATTTCAATTCAATCACTATTCATCACTAGCTTCTAATTGACTGGCCCACTCATAAGCTAAGCCTTGTTCTAGATATTTTGATATGTCTCTGGATCATTAGATCATCAATGTTCCACAGTTTCCACATGATAACAAACAAATTACAACATTAAAAATATAGATTACAGCAATGCCCCTTTCATGGTTAGTAGAATCCCTTGAACAATCCTAAAAAAATAAAAAAAACACTACACTAGATAGTCCACTGACCAAATATTTTTGGTTTTGGATTTCTCTTATGAGGCCTATGGTATATGGATGGGATAGCATCTTGCCTTTTATTGTCACTGACTATCCTGTTGCTGTGGGGAATGTTTCCCAGGTAGAAGTTCAGGTGAATCCATGCTGGTTCCTACCTTGATGATCCTCTGGAAGCAGTCTTGTCAGGTTGAGGTTCTGCTGACATGTTCTTGCCTGGAGATATTCAGTGGGCCATTCTTTCCCAAGCTGATCATGGTGGATGACCTATAGATGGATCATCTCTCCTCCAAACACATCCTTAACTTTGGAATTTGTCCTCTCATGCAACAAGAACTCTTCAGCCATACCATGACACATAGATGAAATCCAGCTTTATCAGCACTTACAGGATCAGTTTCTTTCACTGTATCAAAAGCTGATTTAAGTCTTTATGAGTAATCATGTTCAATATTTTTATTCTTCACATCCAGGAGAGCTCTTTCAACTACTAATCTCTCATGACATGCTGGACTATTTGGTCCCAATATGTTCCATTCACTGTATGAAAAACTAAATACTGCTATTAACTCCTGATATGAGAATCACACTTCTTGGTGATACAGTGACTACTGTCTCAGTCTTCACTGGACATTCACTGCTAGCTTCTATGTCATGCACAAGAATTTCCTGGTCATAGAAAATGAAGCTATCTGAAGTTAGCTTAATTTGTATCCATGTCTATGTATGAAATTAGTTCCAATAATCACTTTTCCTTGATCAGAGATCAATTTTAAGGAAATTTCCAGGTTGTCCAAAGAATAACCTGACCTGTATCAGAGGTTTTCTGAAAGGGTGTACTGGTTGTCTAAAATAAAAAAGATCACAGACCCTCAATAAAAATCCAAGTATGACAATATTGATGTACAAAGACCCTAAAAATGATCCAATTACAAGAAAGTGTAATTAATGTTTAGTTGGCAATTTTGCATCTTTATTCATCTAATCTTTGACACCTTATTTGCTGGGAAGTTTTATTACATTGTAAAAAAATGAGCCCAAACCATGCTTATGTTACATAATATCTTAAGGAGACAAACAGTCAATGACCTGTAAAACTTTTAAACAGAACAGTGATCTTAGCCAATCACATTCAATGTTTTCATTCTAACCAAGTACAGTCTGTAGTAAGACTAGACTTGCATTGGAACTCTCATACATACTATACACAATGCCTGAGAATTACACATGTACACATACATACCACTAATATGTCTTGTCATTCATACTCACAGCTTGTATTGGCCTGGAGAAAGGCAAAGATAGTTTTATGATATTTATTGTTATTCTGTCTTGTAATGATCAAAACTTTTATAAACTTTTTTTTGTTTGCAGTAATCATTATTATGTTCTGTTTAATTTGTGGATTTTTCCACTTTTCTCATGGTAGCTAGTTCTTCCATATTTCCTAGACTCGATTGCTTGTGTCTGTCTAATGTTAGCCTTAGGCCTATACATACATAGTCGAAAGGAAGTCAGTGTTTTCAACTCTGTGACGCGTAACACTGAAAATTGAGTCTGATTTTGTAAATTTGATCATTTCAGTTCTTACCGAAGGTTTGTCAATAAGAGTTGAGACAGCCAAGTTAGTTTTGTTGTTGTAAGCATCTATACAAGAAATTAATCTCACTAAATATTTGTGTTATTGGCATTCGTTTCTGTTGCAAATTCCTATCTGCCCATATATTTGCATACAAATATTGTGCAATACAGTAACTGAGCTGAATACATAGTAGTATGTTACCACACATAACCTTTCACACTCATTTGAAATCCATGCAAAATTTAAGTGCATAAAGCAGCACAGAGGTGCAGCTTTCCATGATAAAAAGTTTAATGACTAAAACAGCCAATCACAAAAGCAAAAATTTCCTAACAGTTTCGGCCATTTTTGGTGGATTGTACCAGCATTTCTCTTGTATAAAGTACAATCTTTTTTCAAATTAAAAGAATGAGCAAAAAAGATATTTTTGTGGGGGTTCAAATTTGATTTCTTAGTTAGGGAACTTACCAATGATTTTGATTGAGGATTGGAGTCAACATTACATGTGTGGTGTGTGCATGGATAAGTGTACAGTAGACTGCAATGTGGTTTTGAGTAAGGGTCTGTTCTAGGACTAGTCATCCTTTGGACAACATGATGATTTAAGTTAGTCATCCGAGGAAATTTTTAGTGATCTTGGATTACCGTTAAAACCGAGCACTGTTGATTATCCACACAGTGTGAAGTCTAAAGAAGCTACCTAAGATAAAGGTAACTTCCACATTCTCTTTTATTGTTTGCATCAATCCCTCTTCTTTCTTCATCCCTGAAGGCAATTTCTTATCTTTCAATAACAAATCAGGTCAAATAATTGTAGCTGTAGAGCCACTGTAAAAAACCACACTACAAGGTTTTCCCATCAATAAACCCACAGACTCGTGGACAATTTTCCTCAAATAATGAACTTCTTTTCTTGTTTGGGATAAATGGAATATTCCCAGTTGAACTTCATCTCTTAAATCTAACTAGTTCCAGTCTCTTTGATGTCCGGTTAGCTCTTTGTTTTTCCTTTGATATGTTTAGGCTCAAAGGCACATCCATGGTACTTTTTTGTTAGCTCAATTACAGTTGTTGATTTCTTATAATCTCGGCTGTAATGACCAGGTTCCCCACATCTACAACAGTTGCCTCTCTCTGGTATCTTTTTAAAGGAGCTCTTGTTCCACACAGGCCTTTGCCTGTGGTTCCGGGCAATATGTCTCTTCAAATTACACTTGAAACACCTAATGTCTTGTGACTTATTTCCATTGTTCTGTTTTACTACTTGACTATTTAATCCTTTCAGTTCTTTTAGACTATCTTTAGACTATCTAACATATTATTCAGGTGGTGGCAATGTTGATAAAACTGTAAGCCCTCTGTTAAGTGTCTTGTCATGACAAAATTAATATATAGGTGTTCTTGGTTCTAATTAGAGATATGTTTAAGTTAAAAACTAATAAAGTAATGTAATTACCCTTATACAAAACTTTGATGAGGGCTCATTTGGAGTATAATATGCAGTTATGATCCCTCACCATACGAAACAAATAAACATGCTTGAAAATTTTCACCCATGAGAAGAAACTGGATTTGATTCAGGTATTTACAATTGTTAGAGGGTGTTGGATAATCAGTCTTTCTCTGAATTTTCTGTTTAAATAGTAAATTAAAAGGGTTAGAAAAACAAATTTAGATATTGCACTAGTAGTTTTAGCTTTTGTAACCAATATGCAGACTTATTTTTGAGACAAACAAAATTTCCAGTAAAAGCTGTAAGTTTATGGAATGGTATGCATGATGATGTGATTTTACTGTTAGTTTAAATTATTTAAAATTCTATTGGATAAGAACATTTGTACACAATACAGTATATAGATGTGAAGTGTTATAATTATATTTTAATGCTGTGGTGTAGAATGTATAATTTACAAAAGCATTCAGGTTTTTAGGCTTAGAAAAAGAAATGAAAAATCAGGCTAAAGTTTATTTAAATATTTGAGTTTTGTAGAACATTTTAATATTGATTTTTTTATTATTTTATTAAATTTTTTGGATGAGGGGATGATCTTTGTAGTCTGGGTGGTCTTCTCTCATTGTTTTTCTTATACAATTTATACATGTATTTTGACAGCTATAATTTATAAAAATATAATTAGTAAGCTTGTCACACAGCTATAACCCCAGTACTAAAAACTAAAACAATTCTCCTCTAGGTTTTCTTTCTTCAAATTATATGCAATGTAAATGTTTCAGAAATACTTGAGGAACATCTTAAGATTGAAGCTTTTGGCCCTGAACAGACTTAATTTAAAACCTTGATCAATAAAGCTTAGAATGAGTCAGTAAGGAGTTTTAAATTTTATTATTAAAATGTCTTTTCACACCAAGGAAATTCTTATGAATAGAAAATTGTCAATATGATTTTAATTTTTGAAAAGGTTTTTGGAGAATCTAGGACACTATTATAATTTACTTTTGTTGATTGCAGAGTTGGAACCTGTTGTCAGTCATTCTGAAAAGCTTTTTCTTGGAAAGTTAGCATTTAAATAATAATTCTTTGCACAGTTTCAGTAAAGTTTTCTTGCTTTACAAATTTAAAATTTTTACAAGTCTCTTTGGATGAGAATACCCTAGTTGCTGTTGTATTGTGATTTTAAAGATGCCTTTAAAAAGAGACATAAGTAAATCCAAAATTATGAGACTGGCAAAAAACTGACTGTGAATGACAGCAGAGATGATAATTGGGCATTTTTCCAACTGAGAGAATGCTGCTACTGGGATCCATCTAAGGCCTGTTTGAAGACTCTTGTTGTTTATAATTAGTTATGTTAATTATTTGGATAGCTTTCTTAATAGTAATAGTTCAATATTTCCTAATATTAGAATGGTTCTCATATTTAAAATAGTCTTGACTGGCAATCATTGTGAATGGACCAAAAATGCAAAAAGAAAATGAAGTTTAGTATTGAAAAGTGTAAACTTATACATGTGTGTAGCAGCAGCATTAGTACTGAAGAAAAACAAATATTTTTGGTGTGGTTATTCATAAAACTCTAAAATGCTATTTTGTGTTTAGTTGTAATGAAAAGAGTCAAGAGATCTTTGTCCACTTTACAGGAAGTTTGAATACAAGGATTAAAAAAAAAGATATATATACATGGAAGTTATGAGGACAAGATTAAAGTTTGAATCTTTTTCTAAAATTTCAAAAAGTTCATTCAGGTGCAAAATTGGCATGAGGTTTAGACAGTCTTCCTATGGATGGTTAATTAGAGTAGTGAAATGGAAGGATTTAAAATACAAACTTGAATATTAAAAGTAATGCAGCAGGTTTAAACTTTGGTAGCCTAAATATATATGCAGACTTATTCTTTAACAGAATAAACTTTCTCTTTTGGTTAAGTTATAATTTAGTGCAATGAGTTGCAGTACCTGAGTATGTGCTTTGTACAATTTGTTTGAAGTATCTTAAATTTGGTTGAATAGATGGAATAATGTGAAAAACATGAGTATCAAAATACACTGTAATTTATTGGAGATAACAAAGCATGGGTCTTACAAACTAAAAACACAACTTTGAAAAAAAACATACATTCTGTTCTCATTTGTATTTTCAAAATAATTTCCGAAAAATTTCGTCTCTCATTGTCCAACCCAACTGACAAGATATGGCATTAAATGTCGAGCCTCTCTGGCAATGACTTATGAGAGACAACAAATGGATCTTACTCCTAATTTGAATCTAAAAGGGTTAAATTGAAAGGAATGTGGGGGTAGAGGGGAGGATCTGCGGTTTATGTGATATTGTCATAGAAATTAATTTTTAGGCCTATTGGTTTCTAATATTTCGCCAGCTTTCGTCGTTCTTTAACTTTCAAGTATAGATAGACAGTAAGATATCATGCTCATTTATAACTTACTCTAAATCTTACGCAATTAGTACAAATCACGTTAGATTTCATACTGTTGCACATGTATGCCATTCACTCGTGCAGTCAGCCATCAACCCACGTGACATAAATTGGCGGACACCGTGATTCGTGAGCATATTCGCACGGGGTAGGTGAAATAATATACTGATAAATTTCAAATGATTCGATAGACCGTGTTTCTAAAATTAGCGTTAACGACTTAATTATTAATATTATATAAGTAATTTATTATTGAACACCTACTATATTAACGCTAGCCTGTCTGAGTACACGGTTCCCCTCTTGAAGACTTTTGACACGTAGTTTGAAAGTATCCAATTCTATTTTTAACACTCTGTTTTCTTGTATCAACGATTCGTTTCTTTTTTGAAATTGTTCTCGGGTCAAAGGAACTGGCGGAATCATCAAACCTCCATCAACAGAATTGCTATCACTTTCATTTGCACTGTCCGCCATTACTGTGGAAAAATAACATATATGGTAGTTTTGTAACTTGTAAGGCGTAAACTATATTTTCAATGTTTATTTAGGTGCTAGCTAGAGGGCGCATGGCGTTAAGATCAATTAAGTTTATAGAAGTAGTCCTAGAAACCTAGAATGTTAGGGAATATTAGTGACCAAGAGATTATCCAAAGAGTGTAGAAACAAGCTTAGTCCATAAATACGAGAAACGGTGAAGCAATGGATCAGTTTTTTCATCTGCATTCTCCTGTTTGAAGAAAAATGATGGTAATGAATTCCATGGTAAAGAATCACGGGCAAAACCCTGATATCATCAACCTACAACACCTACAAAGCTATTACTAAGTAGCAATTGTGTATTTGCCCAAGATAATGGATAGATGTTCCAAGATGGCAGACTTAAAGCGATGATAGAAGGATAAAAGTATGACGTCTCACAAAACATGTGGTACTTGATAAGAACTTTGTTTTTCCTGCACATTTTGAGCTTGAAAAGAAGCAATACCCAATAATCAGTAGAACGACGGTAATAGCGAACATTCGACACTTTGTTTTCGGTAATGTACGTTTATTTGTCGGACGTTTCGGAATATTCACATTCCATCTTCAGCGACTGTATTAATTAATCGATAGTATTAAATACACATATTCATTCAGTTGGAACATTTATAGTAGCATGAGGCGAAAGAAAAAACACTTACGAGTTTTGGAACATATGGGAATATCGAATAGGACTGATAATAAACTATCAAATCCACCTGAATCAGCCATCCGCTTACATAGTGAAAATAACAACCACCCTATTCTGATTAACAATATTAAAGTAATTTCGACCGGTTCATCCAGAACTATAAATGCTACTATAAATGTTCCAACTATATGAATATGTGTATTTAATACTATCGATTAATTAATACAGTCGCTGAAGATGGAATGTGAATATTCCGAAACGTACATCACCGAAAACAAAGTGTCGAATGTTTGCTATTACTGTCGTTCTACTGATTATTATCAAATTCCGATTCCCATCGAACCAATCTGAAGCAATTCTTTTAGTTAAGTTGGCTGGACATGTACCAAGGTCTGGTCTACTCACTAACTGCAGGAGGGGATTGTGCATACATTATACCATTTTTGCTAAAGGAAAACAAAATAAACTCCTTCTTACAAATCCATTTTCCTCAAATTATTCACTGTACAAGGTGCACATTTTATTGTAAAAGGCAGTACAAGTAAAAAATATTGTTGCGCCAACGAGGTCACGTGACTAGTGTCACGCCACGTTACTACAAATATCCTGTTCCTTCGTGAATGCCCTAGCATTTACTAGATTGGGGGTAGACTGGTATATATAAGATGGTTACAACGTGAAGGGACAATGTGTGTAGGTAATGAGTAATTGAACTGCAGTCAGAGAGAGACGTATTGTTGAAATCGAGCTCATGAGACGTGAATTATAGTTTGTTATAGCGCGACTGTTGAAGTTGAGTGTATCTTAAAGTTGTATTCGGAAAGAATAAACCAGTTTTATTTAAGAAAGGACTTGTGTCGCTAAAGTTTCGTCGGAACGAATTTACGGAAAATCAATTAACAAACGGAGACGTAACAAATTGGTGTCAGAGAGTGGGATAAAAAAAAAGAAAAAATGGAAACGAGAAGCGGCAAATCAAACTACAGCATAGCAGACTTGATGGCAGCAATACAAGAAAAGCAAAAGAAACAAGAAGAACGAGAAAATAAACAAGAAAAGAAACAATGATGGATGAGCAAGAGTTAAATTCTGTCAGTACTTTGTACAGGGACGTATTTGATCTGCTATTCATACAACTCACATACAGTACTTTATAATGTCACAAAGGAGACCTGTCATGACTCACAGAATTTAATTCCCTTATTTGTTCATAGGCTCATTCTTTACTTGACACTTTTGTCCTTGTTGCACTTCAATACCATCCACCTGATTACAACTTTTTTTTCTCTTGCTACCACATTTTTGCTTTATGCTACTTTCAACATAGTACATCAAGAAAAAAAAATGTCCAGAGACCCAGACATTCCTTTCCAGGCATCTTCTCAAACTCACTCAGTAGCAACAAGAGGTACCTTATCTGTTCATGGAACTGATGTTTAGCTGTTATCCTTTCAGCTGACTCAGTAAAGCACACTCCATGATGCAATACTTACTGCTTCTCCAGTTCAGGTCTATCATCCTTCTGTTTCATTGCCTTTGTTGTGCTTGCCTTGCCTGTTTTTCTGTTTGCTATGTTAATAAATCAGGTATGTGTTATTCTATCCATTTTACCTGTATAACATAATGTCCCCACCAATGAAGCTTGCAATA
>NW_013667975.1:118697-124194 GCF_000517525.1 Limulus polyphemus | reverse complement strand
GTGTCGCTAAAGTTTCGTCGGAACGAAATTTACGGAAAATCAGTTAACAAACGGAGACGTAACAATATCATTTTTCTGCTAGAAAAGTTGTCATGGACTTTTTACAGGTAATACAATGCAAGCAAAACCCAGTAAATTAACCAGGCCCTTCAGGATAGAATTGCGAAAAATCGCCCCATTCTGAAGTAATCATTAAAACTGTCATTTTCTGTGGGAAACATAATGTCTCCTTACAAAGGAATCGTGAAGACAGCCAGTACCTGTCCGATTCAAAAGAAAATCATGGCAACTTTAAAAAAAACTTATATAATTCAGAGTGGAAGCCACAGATGCTGTTCTAGTGAGCATTTTGAAATTGCGGACAGAAATGCTAAACTATACAAAACGAACAGGTCAGCACTCTGTTGCATAAAGAATGTATAAATATTGAAAACAATGCAAATACCTTGAAGTACCAATGCATCAAAAACGTGACAAATGTTTTTAGAAGTGTATGTTTTTTCAGTGTTTGCAGATTAGATTTCTAGGTGTGGGATTTTCAAATAAAACTGATTTTTAGAGAAGTATCAGATATGTTTGCTAATAACAGCAGAGTCGACCAGAAATTTGAAAATTTGAAATAGTTTCAGTGTAATCACCATCAGCAGCTTAAACGTAGCTGGTACATTACACAGACTGAATGGCTAACAAAGAATTCATACAAAATGTCTATTGTGCTAAAAGCAGTCTTAGATATGATTACTTTACTCAGCTCGACTTGCAAGTATTCAGATGCCAGATCCAAAGTGTTGAATTAACACAAACCTTCTAGCACATCTAGGCATTCTTTTGTTCTTTGTAAAGAAAAACTGTCAATGCAAATTACTGTGTTTACTCATCTGAAATTAGCATGTAGCCTTAATATACCTTCCTTTTTTCTGACAATCACTACTAGCAATAACCAAACACTCTCTGAAGGTTGTATGACTCTATCCTACAGCATCTGATTTATTTCAGTATTTGTAATCTTCCTAGTGCTCCAAAGAAGCCAGTGTGGTAACTGATTTATTGGGTATTCATTGTCTGGTCTATGTGTTGCTAAATCACTATTGTTTGATTCAATCATCTATTTGATTCCACGAATACGCCAGAGTATTTACCCCACAAGTTTCTGATTTGCTTTTGCTATGTTGGTGTAGAGTTTCAGAACAATCCTCAATCAGTGACTCAGATGTGCTTGCACCTATATAGGTGATCACCCACAATTACAAAACAACACTGGTTTTTCATCCCTTATCAAATAGATAACTGTACGAGCCAATTATTCCTGCTTTCTAGACAGGAAATAGGTCATCTCATGCATGACTTCTATAATTGCTTTACATGGCACTGATGCGAAATACTGTTCATGAGAAACCACAGAACAATGCTTGTGTATAAGAAGAAACAATCTGGTTGGCATTGGATGACCATAATGTGGAACACCAATTCATCCATTGCATGAGTAAAACTGACAAACGAGCTCCACAGTACATCCATCACAAGGATACTAATTTCAGATCTAAGATTCGAAATGACTACCTTCATTCTGTGGGTGACACTTCCTAAACTGATCTGTAGATTCATATCTCCTCTAATGCCTAGGCTAGCACCATTCACCAGAATAAGATTATTATCCACTGGCTGTAGCAGTGGTCTCATTTGGAGGTCTTGAAAAATTGCAATGTTCACTAGGGTTTAACCATTACTGCATCCACTATGATCCAAAAGTCTCGCCCATGGGCTCCACCACTTTTCCGGAGCATTTGCCATGGCATCCACCATTTTTTTCTGTTCGTTCCAGAAGTGCTAAAGTGACTGACATCTGTTGAACTGTTTGCTGAAACCTATAGCTCTACTGGCTTTGCTGCTTAGCAAAATCTGGGAATTTTCTTTGCCAGTGTCCCACCAGTTCACAAGTAAAGCAGATGCTTCAATTTTTTGGTCCTGGATAATGTCCAAGCAGAGATATCAGCATCTGTTATGGCATGCAACCCATGGCCAGACATTGCCATGGCATGTACTCCATGGACTAACCTGAATAATGTTGCCTATCCAATGGAGACCAAGTGACTGCATTACAGTGCAAGAACTTGTGAGTGGCTGGTTAACCCTCATTCCACGTTTTGCTCTACATGGTGGAGGTACCTAGGTAGCACTCTCTGCTAATGGAATTTCCACTACAGCTGCTCTCCAATAACTGTTTGAAGTGACCACTTCAAATAATATTGTGATGGAAAGTGCCTCCATGAGATTTATTATATCCCCCACTCCTAAGTGATATTGCATAAACACAATTGGGAGTCTCTCAATAAACTTGTCAACAAATATATTCTCCCAATTTGTAGAGGTTATTGTTGAGTATGTCTTCCCTTGCAGTTAGTGCAGATCATCCATGTAGATACCTAGTCCATTAGTGCACACCATCTTCTGAGCCTTGAACTTGGCACAGTAGATCACCTGATTCTCCACTGGTTTGAATCAGCTACACAGCTCATACACGACTGTCTTCCAGTCCTCCTCTTTCTTCTGGTCCAGGTTTCAAGAGTTTTGAGGGACAGACAATGAACAGCCAGTTACCAAGGGCATCCATTCCAGGTAGTCACATGTCTGAAATAACTTAGGAATCAGTCTTGGTTCTCTTTCATCATACCATGACCCTTAGCAGTGTAATCTGTTTGGCTTTGTTCACAAATACCTGTACAGCTGAGCAAAACCTCTCCATCATGGGATCCTAATCAATGCTAGGTAGTGATGTTGTCAGTGTCATCAGCTCTGAATGGAATTTGCTAACAAGGAATCAGAAATTGAGAAGGGCATTCAGTTTACTCTGTAGTCTGGTATCATTCAAATCTCCAGAGAGTGGGCCTAACTGATTTTCCATGGGAAATACCACACACATACGATTGTGAATCGTATGCTGGTATATTTCTTAAATTACGTTCAATGTGCACGTACTGCACTTAGCAACCAATCAGAGCCTGAATGTGAAATGTCTTGCTTTTACAATTTTTAAATGCATATTCATTATTTTTTGACGTGATTTTAGATTGCTTCCATAGTAAACTTTTTTCAAATGAGTACAATATTATAACAGGGAAAATATCTATGTTCTAATGAAAAAATATACCCGTGAAGTGAAGTCCCTTTGAGATGCTTATTTTGCTTATCTTTAGTACTGCCACTGACCTAAGTGCTCAGAAAGTAATGATTGGAAAACATTTCAGCATACTGGTGAGTAAAACTCGTCTGTCAAAATCATCAACAGTTGAAATCAACCATTTATTTCCCTATAATCTTATATAACAAAACTATCTGTCTGAACTATGAATCTAAAATTTTTATGTGATCTGCTCTGTAAGCATTTTTATATAACTCAGCTAGATCAAGTTATTGCTGCAGAACATCAGACTGACATCTGGTCACCCAATAATACTTGATAACACCCAACTGTCTAAACTGTATAATAATCGACTGGTTATTTACAAAACATGACTCAATGGCTAAGCAAGCAAGTCATTTACTTATCAGTCAACTGTCTGTCCTAACTGTGTACTAATTCAGTGGTTATCACGTGATGTCCTGTTGATACCGTACCACAAACCACCATTCGATAGCTCAGAAAGTAAGCAATGTCAGCTTTTCTAAGTCATCGATTTATCAATTAAATTACTGTCCTAACTACTGGGCAATCATTTAAACCCAACCCTAGTAATTATTAAGTCATATGCAACTTTACCAATCATCTGAGAATATAACTGCTTCTCTACTGGTATTTCCATATCTGACTCCTCGTGAGCAGAAAGGTGTGTATTACTAGGTTTTCCTCCTCATCAGCTGAGACAATATTATATGACAAAATACTGTAATTTTCAAAGTTAACCTGCTTATATACCTTTAATGGCTGGTGTAATATTTATTTAGAGATTCGACTGTGAATATAGTACAAACTAGTCAACTTCTTCAATGCAAAAATGCATGTCACAGAAATGCCATAACTTGTATTTCGCATTATGTAGAAAACCTTTTTTTTTAAACAACAACAAACATTTGATGTGTATAAACGATAACAAATTTTAATTCTTGAACTTTCGGAATGTACGTATTCCATCTTCAGTAAGCTACATTGAAAAAGGTAAAGTATTACATACAAAAAATTTCTAAAGTTTTAACATTTTATAAAGAGGAACTAAAATTCAGTGTAAAAGGATTAAGTCAATTAAGAAAGAAAAAAATCAGTTCGAAAAATTACTAAAGCATATACTCGATGTTAATCACTTAGTACGGCAGTATTTATAATATAAATGAGCCAGATGTACAATACAAATTAAAATCTCAAACACACTGCAAACAACATGTAAATAAAACTTTATTACCACTTTAGAATAAACAAATCAACTGCACTTGAGAAAGTCTGTAGAATAAAAACAAACATTTCACAAAATGTTGCGAGAAAACATAGTTCTCTCCAGCCTTCACCTTTTCACTCTAACAGCTAAACGTAGGTTGATTTAAGCGAAGTTTTATACACACGTAGAATAAATTGGATGTTAAGTGTGTACTAAATTTCATAAAAAATATATTATTCGGTATTTAGTTTTTTTCTAAAATCGCATTTAGTTACCTCCTGTAAACAACACCATGTGCCGCGCGAAGTACTAATGTCAATAATTCGTTAACAAATATATTCGATTTTAATATCATATAAACTACTGTAGTAACCAAACAAGTTAAAAGTGCAGTATGAAAGTGCTTTACCTGTTAACTATCAAACGTTGAAACTTTGATTGGAGTAAATTATACTTGCTGTAGTTCTGAATTAATACGAAGTATTTTACCATACAATAGGCTTAAGTTAAATCCCCATTAACATTGTTCAAGTTTTATTAATATAGTATACACAAGTTTAAGAAACACACGAAGACAGCTACAATATTTGGTTTCAACGACGTACTGGAAAATTTTCGAAGTTACACAGTATTCATTTAGTAATAGAATAACCATAATTTTCCCCTTTAACGCCGACGCCTTCGCTAGAAGACATGGTGGTAGCGCCGTCCTCCAACTCCCGACGCCGACGATCTACACCTTTGCCAGAAGACAGGGTGGTAGCGCTGTCCTCCAACTCCTGACGCCGCCTTCGCCAGAAGACAGGGTGGTGGCGCCGTCCTCCAACTCCCGACGCCTTCGCCAGAAGACAGGGTGGTGGCGCCGTCCTCCAACTCCCGACGCCTTCGTCCAGAAGACAGGGTGGTGGCGCCGTCCTCCAACTCCCGACGCCTTCGCCAGAAGACAGGGTGGTAGCGCCGTCCTCCAACTCCCGACGCCTTCGCCAGAAGACATGGTGGTAGCGCCGTCCTCCAACTCCCGACGCCGACGATCTATGCCTTCGCCAGAAGACATGGTGGTAGCGCCGTCTCCAACTCCCGACGATCTACTTTTCGCCAAAGATACAGTAGAAATTGTTCTATCGTAACTA
>NW_013667975.1:100847-117697 GCF_000517525.1 Limulus polyphemus | reverse complement strand
ACCACTAGGTTTTGTAATGTTATCCTGCCCATTCCTATCTTTTTTGGTGCTCCAATTTCTTTCTAAGCGCCGTCCTCCAACTCCCGACGATCTACTTTTTCGCCAAAAGATACAGTAGAAATTGTTCTATCGTAACTATCTATTGCTTCCAGACGTTTTTGTGGTTCATTTGTTACATCCTCATCAATAATTGTATCAAGATAATCTTCAAGAACATAGGACCTGATTTGTCTTTGATTTACTGGAGATAAGTTTATAAAACAAAAACCACATAAAAACACTATACCGATTAAAACCTTACCTTCCATTATTAAAAATTATGAAAATTTTGAACGTAATTATATTAACAAACCACAATAGATATGGTGATCATCTGGTATTTATACTACGAGTGTAGATGATGAATCCTGGGAGCTCTGGAATTGCGCATGCTCATAAATATGCAGTTTTATACGCTAACGAGAACAGTTCGAATATCAACTTATGCATTGTTTAATATGGGGAGGGGAAATGGATTGATGATCTGCCTCAATAGACGTAGGACCTTTTCTATACGAACATGGGGGATATTTTCTAAAGAATATTTAAATTATATAATTTATGTCTGCGGACTTACAACACTAGAATCCGGATTTCGATACCCGTGGTGGGCAGAGCACAGATAGCCCATTGTGTAGCTTTGTGCTTAATTACAAACAAACAAAAAAATTATATAATTACATACTAATATATCTTACGTATTATTTATTTACTGTTCAATATTTTAAATGTAACTCACGGTACATAAAAGGTAAAATCATATTATGTTGAGCTGTTTTTTGTTTGTTTGTTTGTTGTTTATATTGAAGCAAAGCCGCTTTAGGCTATCAGCTGTGTCCAGTGAGTAGAATTTTAGTATTGTATGTCCGTGAAATTACAACTAACTCATCAGGGGGGCGCATTACGTAGAGAACCTTTTTTAAAACAACAACAAACACTTGATACGTGTGTGAATGGTAACAAACGTTAATTCTTAAAATTTTGGAATGTACGTATTCCATCTTCAGTAAGCTACATTGAAAAAGGTAAAATATAAAGTTCCAATATTTTGTAAAGAGGAATTAAAATACAGAGTAAAAGGATAAAGTCAATTAAAAAAGAAAGAAAAAGAGTTCGAAGAATTACTAAAACTTGCCCTCAACGATAATCCCTTTGTTCTCAACAGTCTGCTATATCATAAGTACGGCAGTACTTATAATAGGAATGAGCCAGATGTGCAATATAAATTGAAACCTCAAACACACTGCAAACAGCGTGTAAACAAAACTTTGTTACCACTTTAGACACACTGTTGAGTAATAAACAAATCAACTGCACTTGAGAAAGTCTGTAGAATAAAACCAAAAAATTTACAAAACGTTGCGAGAAAGACATAGTTCTCTCCAGCCTTCACGTTATGCAAGCCTCAATAACAATAACCATTTTCAACACTAATACATTAGTAGCCATGTTCTATGGTTACGAGCGGGTGCGGGTGCGCCTGCAGTTGTATCAGCTGGATAAAAAAACGTGGGGTACGTAGATTCTCTAAATATAGGTTCTAATTATGATCTAACCTTTGAAAAGGAAGTTTTCAGTTCTATACATCTGACTCGAGAGTTCTGTGTTGGACCAAGCAATTCTATCATTGCAGTCGGTATCTAAGACGTGAATCTCCTACGCGAGGACGAACGCTACCACTCTCGTAGTCTGCTTTGCTCGAGCGCACTGGATTGAAAACAAGAATGATAAATTGTATAATTTACTTTTGCATTGTTTTCAAAGTAATTGTAACCTATTGACATCAAAGATTGTACTTGAAACAGTGAAATTTGTAAAATATGCCTTTCAAGGAAACAAAGCGAGAGAAGAGAACATCTTATGTTGATAACCCCTAAAAGTCTCTGTCCCAGCAAAGTTAGCATTACTGAAAAAAAAAAGAAGATAAGGTTAGAGACAGTAATGCTGAATATGCGAAATAAGACTTAGTCATTAATCCAGCCAAAGGTATCAGCAAAAGCCAGAATATGTAGAGAGATAGCTCTAAGAAAAGCAAGAAAAAGGACAAGTCTAGAGCCCAATCCCTCTCGAGATTTAGCATAAGAAAAGCTACGAGAAGGGTAGGCCTAGAGCAACGTCCATCTCAAGATTTAGTACCAAAAAAGCTATGATGAAAATGTAAAAAAATTAAATATAAGAATTAGGAAAAATGAATAGGAGCACCAAAAAGTAAGGAAACAAGGTAGGAATGGGTAAAACATTACAACACTTGGTGGTTTATGATAAAATGCAATCTCAATGTGGGTGTGGCCATCGTTCCGCCATTTATACTTCGTGTTTTACTTTGAACATTGACTCAATTATAAATTCAAATTGAGTTCTATAAATAGCAAATCATTTCTAAGTGTTCAACAAATTTAAAATTTTCAAAAATCAGCAGCTTTGATACTGTTTTTTTGGCCCATCCCTTACCAGTCAAATAGCCATAATGTCTCCCATAAGCAAAGTATGACTATTGGAGCTTGCTGTCTCGTTTCCGACATCAAACACCCCCTTATTATGCAACGCTTTTCGTTAAGGTCACGGAATTTGATTACATACATGTATCTATACTTGGTTGCTGCAACAAAGTTTAAAACAGAGATCTTTAGCTATATAAACCTTTCAATTAGTTTGGAAAATTGCCAACTTACAAAAAGCAAGAATGAGCAGAATATTTGCCACATTCCCCTTTGAAGTTGTACGTGTCAAAAACCACTAGGTTTTGTAATGTTATCCTGCCCATTCCTATCTTTTTTGGTGCTCCAATTTCTTTCTTTCTTTCTTTGTAATGGATGGGTTATCTGTGCTCTGCCCGCCACGGGTATCGAAACCCGGTTTCTAGCGTTGTAAATCCGCAGACATATCGCTGTGTCACTGGGGGGCTATTATGAACTATTATCTTGGTTCAAATGCTATGTGTGGTGAACCCTGCTATATTGTCTGAAAGGTGGACAATATCTAAAGTGATTGCTAAAAAGATCGAGGCATTTGAAACTTGGAAAAGCACAATCAGACCGGGGATCGAGAGGCCTGGAATTCTAGGTACATCAGAGATATGGAGAAGGACGCATCGAATTCCAAGAAAACTGAAGAAAAACAATAGCTTTGGACGTGCGATAAATAGTAAAGAAAAAGTTAGAATCACATGTTGTAGTTATGGTTTTGCTTCAGAGATAAACATCATGTACGACAAGCATGAAAACCAATGCATAAAGTTCATTCTAGAGAGAGATCAGCGACCAGAGAGCAGTGTCAGACTAGTTCAGGATCGGCGTTCAAACTTAATCCAGTGAAAGACAACCTTTTCCAAAGATGTCCATGCTGACAGAGGCCATCACCAACTAAACTTTGTATGAGCTATAGTAATTTCTTTACTTTAGTCTAGTAGCGTTTATTTCGAATATTATGTCAGATGATATAGTCATACTTGAACTAACTGATAACCTATTAGATATGATTGAAGAGTTAATGTCAATTCTAGAAGAATAGCTAGAAATCGTCTCTGAATGAATTCTTTATTCCTTAAGTAAACTTTCTCGAGTTAGTGGCTTGTGAGCCTTATTCACGACTGCACATAAAATATCCTGGTTTAAAATGAATTTAGTTGGAACTAGTGTACAGTCGAAGCCAACAACCAACCGTCTTCTATTACAAAATCACGTTCTTATTCTTTTAAAGGTGTTTTTGCCTTTCTGTTTATCCGTAATGTGGATAAGTGGTTTTTACAGGGACAAAATGAGTTCATATATTTCTTAAGTGACACATGTTTAAAGTTTGATATATGTTTTTGTTTGTTTGTTATAGTTCTAGATTTAGGGATGGTTAGATCAGTATGAGGTAAAGTTGAGCAAGAGATGTAGTACAGAATGGTACTATTTGTTATATTTTTCAGAGTTCTCAGTTTGGATGCAGAGAGTTGCTCAAGGAACACTTTAACTTTCCCTATTTTGAGAGATTGTGTTTTTGTGTACTGGAAAATCCCAGTTGTAGATTAAAGAGGTAAATTTACTCTGTAGTCTGGTATCATTCAAATCTCCAGTGAGTGGGCTTATCTGATTTCCCATGGGAAATACCACACACATAAGGTTGTGAATTCATTGTGGAAGTTTCTGCTGTTAAACGTCCACCAACATTCACTAATTTACTTAATCTGAGTAAATGCCTGCCCATTGGGGATCCTATACATGTCTACCCACAAACAAACACTGCTATGCTGGTATATTTCTCAAATTATGTTCAATGTTCAGTTCCTGAAAGAGAAATGTCATACTTTTGCAATTTTTAAACGTTTGTTCATTACTTTTTGGAAGTGATTTTAGATAGTATTCGTATTAACCTTTTTAAAAAATTAATACAATACTATTACAGGCAAAACTCAATGTTCTAATGAAAAAATATACCCGTGAAGTGGAGTCCCCCTGAGTTGCTTGTGGCCCCAACAAATGTGTAGTTTGCTTATCTGTGGTACTGCCACTGACTTGAGTACTCAGAAAGTTATGATTGGAAAACATTTCCGCATAATGGTGTTTAAGACTTCTTTGTCATCATCATCAACAGTTGAAATCAACCATTGATTTTTCTAGTATTTTATCTAACAAGCCGATCTGTCTGAACAATGAATCTAAAATTTCACTTGATCTGCTCTGCAGAAATGCTTATACAACTCAGCTAGTTCATGTGATTACTGAAAAATATCAGACCGACATCTGGCTATCAAATAGTACTTGATAATATGAAAAGCTGTTGGTGTTTCAACGACCCAACTGTCTTAACTGTACAATAATCGAGAGGTTATTAACAAACCGTCACTCAACAGCTAAGCAAGCAAGTCATATATCTATCAGTCAACTGCCTATCGTAACTGTACAATAATTCAATGGTTATCACAAGATGTCCTGTTGAAGTTGTGCCACAAACAACCACTCGATAGCAGTGTCTTCCTCTTTCAGTCATTGATTTATTAATCAAAAGATTGCCCTAACTACTAGTCAAGCAGTTAAACCCAACCCTAGTAATTAAAATGTCAGCTTAGGTAACTTTGTCAATCATCTGAGCAGAAAGACTGCTCCTCTACTGGCGTTTCCTTATCTGACTCCTCATGAACAGACAGATGTGTACTACCAGGTTCTTCCTCTTCATAAGCTGAGACAAAATGCTATTATCTTCAGAGTCAACCTGCTTAGATGCCTTTAATTGTTGGAGTAACTATTTCTTTAGAGATTCATCTGTGAATAGAGTATAAACTAGTCGATTTGTGCAATGCATATATGCACGTCAAAAAATGCCATAATCAATCTCATTGAGTTATTAACAGATAAGATTGTTCCAGACATAATTAAGATACTCAGGCATGACTTGCATAGATCATCTCATTTGATGCACAGCCACATTTTAGAGTTGAAAACATGCAAATTCAGTTGCATCAATGTTCATAGAATGCAGCCTTTCCACTTATTTTTGGGTACACTGTGGAACATATGCACTGTACAAAGATACATGTATATAAGTTCCAGTGGGAGCTGAACTTCTAGTCCAAGTAACAGAAGATATAGAAAACAATGAGCCAACTAATGTTCTTAGTTGTACACAATGCCATCATAACATATTTTAGATGCCCTTCCCAATCAGTTCAGTTAAGATTCTCAGACTTAGCAATTATATGCTTAACAGTTTGTACTTCTCGTTCAAGCAGGCTACCAGATATGTGCATTTTATTTTCAACACACCAGGCACTTGTCATAACTTGGCAAACAGTTGGTTATTGAAGTTAGATTCTTGATCCATGTAGATCACTTCAGGAGTTCTAAAGCATGATATTCATTGTTCAGGCAACTCTTCTGTGATGGATTGTGTAACATATGTGATTCAATAGATAAGATTAAACTCATGATGAAGTAATTGATAATAGATAGCATATACAGCTATATCGAGGGTGATTCTTTCGAGAGGAGAACTTACAACTCTTCATAAAGTTTTCCAAGATTCAGTCAATTTTTCTCCTGAGCATTACACCTGGTACAATGTTTAAACATTTCATCAACATCTTTTGTTGAATGCAGCCAGAAAACTACTTTTAAACTTTGTAACAGTACATGGCATTCCCTGCACATTCCAATTCTTTCATTGTGCAAAGTTAGAAGTATTTCATGCCTTAAAGCTCTGGGAAACATAAGTTGCGTTACATATTGGCTACCATACATTCTCTAATATTTCGGTAACTTTGATTTTGGCTTTGTATGTCTGGCTCATATATAAGTTGTTATGAAGTCAAGAAGAATTAATTTTGAACACAAACTTTAGCTTGTAACAAAATAATACATATTAGAACATTTTTTTTTGCGTTGAATGAAAGTTTTGTTCAAGATAAATTCGTACGGTTTAAGTTATACGACAGTACATTTCTGATACACACAAAAATTGAAGCAAAGTCTGCCAAATTTGTTTTGGATCAAAAACTAACACCTCAGTGAAAGATACACTTTTCTAACATAATTTGGTTCATAAATACTCTTCAACACGCACTGTAGCTTAAATTGTCACCAGTTTCCTGTTACTTTAGTATCACTAAACCAGAAAACTCAGCACAGTCTTAAATCAGAACACGTTTGCATTTTAAGTCAGATAACTTCATTTAATGTTAAATTTGATGATCATTGACAAGAAACGCAAAGATGAAAGTGAAATAAATATATACTAGGACAACTAATTAGTATTGTCAGGAAATGAAGGTCGTGAAATGACACTGTCCACTGAACAAAGAAAGCAAATTAATATATTGAATCCAGGCACACTTTCATTATCTAGTTCTCTTCTACTTCATCTACAGTGAAGACCTGTTTTGTTTTGTTTTCTGTGAGACACGTTTGGCATTGCAGTCTTTAGTCTCAACAGAAGGAAAACTTCAACACTAAACCCCTTAACACTAACTAGGAAGGAGCAAAAACTATTTGACTTTATCTGTGGGTATGCACACTAAATTTTCACTTTGCTATTTTGATAAAGATTCTGCTTATTTGTTTAAAACTATCCAGACTATCCACACTAAAAAGAACACTCAATTAAAGCATCTGGGTCATAAAAATGTACATAAACTTCCGTGACGAATTCGGTATTTATAATAGAAATTTATGCCCGATGCTTGTCAAGAAATTATTTTTTGACTAAAAATACCACACACAGGGCTCCTAGCATGACAGCCCATAGCTATTATTCGAGTCACCACCAAGAAAATCAACTGTCTATATCACAACCTAATGAGCCATCTTTCATGTAAGGAAGCACTGATGACTGCTAATTAGTGAATGCCCACGCCATATGTACTGGAAAAAGGGAAAGTTGAGTAACTTATCTAAGAGTCTCTCTGCATCTAAATTGAGAACTCTGAAAAATCCAATATTTTTGTTTTTCTAATTGACTAAAAGTAAGCTAACTCATAGTACAGCTCTATACTGATCTAATTTAAACAAGTATCAGTGTTATTCCTTGAAATAGTCATATATAACTCGCACAAGGGAGTAGGTGTAGACACATGTTGAAGCTGATACAAACTTTTAAATAATAACCATTAGTGTACGTAATCTTTATATAAGCAAAGATACATCTGTTTTACTGAGAAGATAATAACAAAAAGCAAAATCTACATGAACATTAACTTAGAAAAACAATCTGAATATTATAATCATAAAAGCCAAGTGAAGGTCGGTCAGTCAGTTGGTCACGCTCGATTTCTCAGAATTTCGGGAGTTACACCAATCCAATTCCAATTGTTCTTCTATAATAATTTTTCTTTTCATTGCCTATTCTCATTTTAGTTGAATTCAGTCGCTAACATAAGCGTAAATAGCTACTACATTTCGGCACTTTTTCTGCTATATAAAAGCCTGTCAAGGAGGGAGTTTTTAAACCAAGAACTTATTTAACACAGAGTGACATCTATTTGCCGTTTGTCATGAAGATAGATTTTTGAACGATGATCGAGTACTTACAGGAAGTGTGGTTTTAAGAGAACTATTGCAATAATGCAATTGATGCGATTCGAAAATAACTGTGATCAATGAATGCGGGAAGAGACACTATTTAGGAAAATGAGATATAGCTCATGATAGGCTTTGGTTTCCCGATGCTAGAAAGCACTTGAATATTAGAGGATTCAAATCTGGTAGGCTTTAGTTTTCCGCCATTTTTGACGGGCTTTTATACTAGTATCTAAATCTAGGCTTATTCTAGACTAGTTATAGAAGGGTGAAATATTTTAATATCAGTATCATCATATCTAGGTGTATAATGCAAAAGTTTAATTCAATATATTATAACATACTAGTTTGGGGCCTGGCATGGCCTAATGGCACTTGGCTTGCAACCTGTGGGTCATAGTTTGAATACTGTTATTGAACATGTTTGCCCTCTCAGCTGTAGGGGCATTGTAATGTGACAATCAATCCCAATATTCATTGGTAAAGGAGTATCTAAAGATTTGGCAGTGGTTGGTGTTCATTGCCTGCCTTCACTCTAGTCTGTCATTTCAAAACTAGGGATGGCTAATACATAATGCCTTCGAGTATCTTCACGCAAAATTCAACAAACAAAGAAACTAGTTTTTACAAAAGTGTGAAACAAAAATCTGTAGAAGTAGGAAATAATTGTAAGAAATCAAATAGTAGAGAAATTTCTAGAGTTCTCGTTTGTTTTCTTGAAAATAATGATATAAAAATTTGAGATTTCCGTGGGCAGTCTTATAATATGGGCAGAAAATATGTTGGTAAACAAGTTTTGGTCAAACAGAAGAACCCCCTAGCAGACTACATTCGCTGCTGTGCTCATTTACTGAAATTTGGACAGTCCACTATGGACAATTGTACTGAAGCTTGTTTATTCTATGCCTTTGTGAGAAAAAAAATTCAGATTCAACCCCGTTTGCAGAAGCTTCTACACAATATGGTTGGAAAACTAGGAGGTTATCAAGAGGTTATCAGATTCAAGATGAAGCACCCATTCAGACGCAATGGGAGCCTTAAAAATGGGATACAAAACCATAATGCATAATCCTTGCTTCCATTACAGATGTCAAGAAGCCTTATGCTACAATTGGAATAACTAGAAACTGATATAAAGACAGAATTATGAAGCATTCGTTTGAAGAGGTTTCACAATACAAGTCATTCATTACAAATTCCCAAATGGATGTCAGTTCTCATCTGCTATATTCTCTCAAGAAATTCGTGCAGGAATTACAAGATTCATTTCACGAATATGAGAAAAGGGGTAAACAACTGTTAGGATGCGAGACATATAAGGATGACTGTAACGTATTATTACTTTGAATAGTCCGAAGCCGAGTTAACTGATAATCTAAATTAAGTAGTTAAATTGTGATTTGGATTTAGTAGTTAAATTAAAGGCAATATATAGACAGTTTATGATATTTGCCAACAAGATTGCTACACACAGTTGTCGTTTTTAACACAAATACGTTTTAATATACACACAACAATACAATTTACAATAACAATTATTACAAATAGTTATTACAAACAATGATTTATAAACAAAAGTTTCACAAATTTACTAACAATATAAAATCTTTCTAGTTTGGGACGCCCTTGATACCTTATCCAGGGTTTACAATGAGCGAGTTAATTACAAGTTGATAGAAGTAAGATTCGCCGGGAAGCTAGCTAGCTTTGTTCTTGGCCACACACGCTAGGTTTTCCACCGTTGAAGTTAGGTAATGTTTTCGTAAAAATATTAATGCCCGATGAGAATCCACTGAAGTTAAATGATTTGTAACGTTCGAAACTTATAAATATTCCTGGTCAAATATCTTAAGTTTTCCGATTGGTAACCGTTATAAAAATCACAGTTATAGCTTTCGAAGTTTATAGCACACTGATTATAGCGAACTGCTAATAGACCCTCTGTTTTGGCGCGTCGCGTTGGTTATATTTATAGGCGTGGGAACGTTTTCTAGAAAATTCAGATTACATAACAATACTGAGCTATATTTAAACATTTACGTATATAGATATATTATTGATTCTTACTCTCGAGAATCTTCTACAATTTTGGAGAATAGGCGGGAGTTTTGCAATACATATCTAACACTATAAGCTATGCATGTTTTTAAATATAAATGTAATCTAAACAAACGTTGATAATAAAATAAACATATAATAACAAATTCGTTACAACTCCCTCCTTAGAGGATTAAAAATTGGCGTTAGTCAATTTTTAACTAAGATATTATATATATACACATATATTGGCAAGAATACATTATATATAATACATTATTCAAAGGATTATACAACTTCAGTGATAATTACAATATAGAATACAACAACTACAAATCACCTTATGATCATGAAATTACATAGTGCATGAAAGTACATCGCCAGAAGTCTTATCAACCCTTATGACATAATTTATCTTCAAACCATATTCTCATAGTGATAAACTGCAATTTTACACCCTTATGTTTTGTGTGTGTGTGTTTCCTTTTTCTTTCCCTTTCTTTTTTCTTTCTTCTTTTTGTTTGTCTTTCTCTTTTTTTCTTTGTCTTTCATTCTTTTCTTTTTGATTAGATATCCGATAGTGGGTAACAATACTAAGATCATGTCCTCAGGACAAAACTTAAGTTCTTCAAAGTTGGGATAGGTTTCAAACGAGCAACAGGAAGTTTCTGGTTAGATTTTCCGACTAACTGACAGGTATGACAATTTTTACAAAACTGAGAAACATTTTGCCTTAGTTTTAGCCAAAAGAAATGTCTCATAATTTTGTCACATGTCTTGTTGACACCTAAATTACCTCTCATGGTGAGTTCATGAGCAACTTTCAATATTTGAGAACGATATGCTTTGGGAACAACGATTTGATAAACAATATCCCAATCCTCTGAAGCTGGCACATCTGGTGGTCTCCATTTCCTCATAAGCATACCATTTTTGAAAATATAACCATTTGGAACTTTCTCCAGTTCATCTTTTGTGAGTGCATATTTAAATAGTGAAGAAATCTGTAGATCTTTTTCTTGCTCAGCTATCAGTTTACTTTTAGTAAACGGAATTTCACTAGGTGAATCATATCCCTCATGTCCATCGTCGTTTCTCACCAAGGAATCATCAGTAGGACAATTATTCACAAGATCCTCGTTGGAACCAAAAACTTTCTGAGACAAATCTATAATATCGTCCTCTGAATCCGTATCCGTCATTTGTTTTTGGCTTTATTTATTAGCCTGAGCTCGAGCCACAGCACACGAGGGAAACACATTGGGATTCTCTTCAACTACAACATCATCCTTAGATGAAAGAGTGATCGGCTCGCTAACCATTTTAGGTTAGGCAATAACATTTCCCCCAGCCAAATCGTTTCCCCAAAACAATGATACACCTTTAATTAATTGGCAGAGTAGGTCTTACTCCAACCACAACTGATCCCGAAACTATGTCTGATGCTAAATAAATGTTATGAAGACGAACATTAACAAAGCCACTCTCAATACTCTAAGCAATAACAAACTCACCAGTGGCAGAACTCGAATCTAAAGGCAATATACCTTCTAACAACAATGATTGAATTGCCCCGGTATCACGTAGAATATGTATGGGTATGGGATTGCCAGTGTCATTTCTCAAAGACACAGAACCAACAGACACAAAAGGTCTAAATTCCTCCGTGATTACATTAGCCTTTATATCAGTAGCCAAATCAACAACATCAAGTGATCTGGTGAAACTACGACCAAATGTGGACACAAACACACTGGGTGTTGCTTTCTTTTCGTTTTTCTTTTTCAAACACCAACAATCAGATATAACATGACCAGGTTTTTTTACAAAAATGGCAAACAGGCCTTGATTGTTTTATAGAAGTTTTTAGCCCGACTGTATGAAGATTACAAACTAGAGGAGCTGGATTTTTTAGAAGAATCTTCAACCTCAGTGGACTGAACAGATAGAGGTTTTTGTTGAAATGACAGGAATTTTTTCTTATAAAAAGTGGTTTTATGTGCTAAAGTGTAGTCATTGGAATGTACGTATTCCATCTTCAGTAAGCTATATTGAAAAAGGTACGTACAAAAAAATGTCTAAAGTTCCAACATTTTATAAAGAGGAATTAGAATACAGTGTAAAAAGGATAAAGTCAATTAATATGGGAAAAAATCAGTTCGAAGAATTACTAAAGCATGCCCTCAAGGTTAATCACTTTGTCCTCAACAGTCAGCTATATCATAAGTACGGCAGTATTTATAATAGAAATGAGCCAGATGTGCAATATAAATTAAAATCTCAAACAGCATGTAAACAAAACTCTATAAGCACTTTAGACACACTGTTGAGTAATAAACAAATCAATTGCACTTGAGAAAGTCTGTAGAATAAAAACAAAAATTTCACAAAACGTTGTGAGAAAGACCTGGCCCTTTCCAGCCTTCACTTTATGCACTTGATTGAATTACGCTATCTTGGCTAAATGCGTTTTTCTTGGTTTTATTTATAACCTTGATAATGACAATAACTATTCTGGAACACTACTATCGAGCTAACATAACCCTAGTAGCCATATTTTATGATTACGAGCACCTGTGTGAGTAGTCAAGTAGCAAACCACACTCATATCATGTGCGGGTGCACGATTACTTACATTCTATACATATAACACGAGAGTTCTGCGTTGGTTCAAGCAATTTTATCATAGCAGTGGGAGAACGAATGCTACCACTGACTAGTCTACTTTGCTCGAGCACACTGGACTGAAAACAAGAACGATAAGCTGTATAATCTACCTTTGCATTGTTTTCAAAATAAGTGTGACCTATTGACATCTAAAGATTTGTAAAATATGCCTTTCAAGGAAACAAAGCGAGAGAAGAGAACATCTTATGTTGATAGCCCCTAAATGTCTCTATCCCAGTGAAGAGAGCATTACTGCAAGAAAAGAAATGAGGTTAGAGATAGTAATGCTGAATATGCGAAACAAGACTTAGCCATTAATCCAGCCATAGAAAAGGTCTTCCACGCTAGATAGATAGCAGAAAAAGTATCAGCAAAAACCAGGAGATGTAAAGAGATAGCTCTACGAAAAGCAACAAAAAAGGACAAATCTAGAGCCCAATCACTCTCCTGATTTACCATAAGAAAAGCTACGAGAAGGGTAGGCCTAGAGCAAAATCCATCTCAAGATTTAGTACCAAAGAAGCTATAAAACAAATGTAATATATTATTATTCGGAAGAATAAATAGGAGCACCAAAAAGTAAGGAAACAAGGTAGGAACGGGTGGGTAAACATTACAACACTTCGTGGTTTCTGACACAATGCAAGGGAGGGGGGGGGCGTAGTACGTAGAGAATTTTTTTAAAACAACAACAAACACTTGACACGTGTTGAAGGGTAAGAAACATTTAGTTTTTAAACTTTTGGAATGTAGGTATTCCATCTTCAGTAAGCTACATTGAAAAAGGTAAAGTATTACGTACAAAAAATTTCTAAAGTTCCAATATTTGAGCTTCCAACAAACACCCCTTTATGATGCCATGCATTTCGTTAAGGTCACGTAATTTGGATTACATACATGCATCTAAACTTTGTTGCTGTAACATTGTTTACAACATAACTTTTGTTACATAAACCTTCCATTTAGTTTAGAAAATTGCCAATTTACAAAAACACGACTGGGCGGAATGTTGGCCACACCCACTTTGAAGTTACACAGTGTCAAAAACCATCAGGTTTTGTAATGTTATCCTGCCCATTCCTATCTTGTTCCTTACTTTTTGGTGCTCCAACTTCTACCCCCTAACTTTTTAATATCTAAAAATTGTTTATACACAGACACACACACATCTAATTTATTTTTACGATTTCCTTTTATGGAAAAATTAGTTCCTTTTGTATCATGTGTTATCATTGTTTTTTCTTTTAAATATTGTATTGTTGAAAGGGAGAAGAGTTTGTAAAAACAAGATAAATAAAAAAAAAAAGATTTTAAAAATCTACAAATAAGGATCGTAAAAAAGGAAACAAGCCTGGAAATACTGTAGACATTAATTACTCCAACTACAAATTCCTATTTTGACTCAATGCCGTTACCTACGAAAACGGAGTCAAAATAGGGATTTGTGGCCTGAACACACTAGTCATTCGAAATCCTATTAATAAAAACCGGATAACAGCAGACTTAAGTTAAGATCAGGAGAATTCATTACTTCGGAGATCTTCTGTTTACAATTCCGTCCTGAATACATGAGCAAACATTATCCTTATAATAATAATAAAATGTCGTTCTTTTCACTCCAACAGCTAAACGTAGCATTACGTCTCCGTTCGTTAGTTAATTTTCCGTAACTTCGTTCTGACGAATCTTTAGCGACACAAGTCCTATCTTAAATAAAACTGGTTTATTCTTTCTGAATATAACTTTGCGATACACTTAATTTCAATATTCGCGCTATAACAACGAACGTCTCACGTGCTCAACTTCAACGATAATCCGTTCAATTACACACTCTCTGACTGCAGTTCAATCACTTACTACCTACACACATTGTCCCGTCACGTTGTGACCATCTTATATATACCAGACTAACCCCAATCTAGTAATCTCCCGATAATTCACGAAGATTCGAGAAGGAAGTGGTGTGATACTAGTCACGTGACCTTGCTGACGCAACAGTAGGTTGATCTAAGCGAAGTTTGTACACACTCGTAGATTAAATTGGAATGTTAGATTTGTACTAAATTTCATAAAAATATATTATTCGGTAGTTTACTTTTTTTTTTTTTTTTTTTTTTAAATTTCGTTTAGTTAGCTCCTATAAGTAACACCATGTACCGCGCGACGTACTAGTGTCATTCATTCATTAACAAATATATTCGATTTTAATATCATAAGGTATTGTAGTAACAAAACAAGTTAAATGTACAGTATGGAAGAACTTTACAGGTTAATTATCAAAGGTTGAAACATAGATTTGAGTAAATTATACTTTTTTCTAGTTCTGAATTAATGCGAAATCTCTTACCATACAATAGGCTTAAATAAGATAACCATAACCATTGTTAAACTTTTATTAAAATATTATACACAAGTTTAAAAAAAAAAGACCATTACAATTTGGCTTCAACAACGTACTGGAACATTTATGAAGTTATACAGACTATTCATTTAGTAACAGAATAACCGTCATCGTCCAACTCCCGACGCCGACGATCTACGCCTTCGCTAGAAGACAGGGTGGTAGCGCCGTCCGCCAACTCCCGACGCCGACGATCTACGCCTTCGCTAGAAGACAGGGTGGTAGCGCCGTCCGCCAACTCCCGACGCCGACGATCTACGCCTTCGCTAGAAGACAGGGTGGTAGTGCCGTCCTCCAACTCCCGACGCCGACGATCTACGCCTTCGCTAGAAGACAGGGTAGTAGCGCCGTCCGCAAACTCCCGACGCCGACGATCTAAGTCTTCGCTAGAAGACAGGGTGGTAGCGCCGTCCTCCAACTCCCGACCCCGAGGATGTATGCCTTCGCAAAGAAGCGGGGGGATATCGCCAAAAGATACATTAGAGATGGATCTATCGTAACTATCTACTACTTCCAGACGTTTCTTTTGTGGTTCATTTGTTACATCCTCATTAATAATCGTACTATAATAATCTTTAATAAAATAGCACCTGACTTGCCTTTGATTTACTGGCGATAAGTTTATGAACTTAAAACCACATAAAAACACTATACCGATTAAAATTTTACCTTCCATGATAACCATTATTATATACTGAAAATTTTAAATGTAACTATATTAACACACTAGTTATTGTAATGATGTGGTATTTATACTACGAGTGTAGGTGATGACTCCGGGGAGCTCTGGAATTGCGCATGCTCATAAATATGCAGCTTCATACGCTAACGAGAACAGTTCGAATATGAACGTATGCTTTGTTTAATATGGGGAGGGAAAGTGGATTGATGATCTGCCGCAATAGACGTAGGACCTTTTCTATATGAACATGGGGGAAATTTTCTAAACAATATTTAAATTGTATAATTACATACTTGAAGCAAAGCCGCTTTAGGCTATCAGCTGTGTCCAGCGTGTAGAATCTAACTCCGAATTTTAGTATTGAAAGTCCATAAAATTACAACTTACCCATCAAAGGGGTGGGTGTAGTACGTAGATAACTTTTTAAAAAGAACAACAAACACTTGACACGTGTTGAAGGGTAAGAAACATTTAATTTTTAAACTTTTGGAATGTACGTATTCCATTTTCAGTAAGCTACATTGAAAAAGGTAAAGTATTACGTACAAAAAATTTATAAAGTTCCAATATTTTGTAAAGAGGAATTAAAATACAGAGTAAAAGGATAAAGTAAATTAAAAAAGAAAGAAAAAGAGTTCGAAGAATTACTAAAACTTGCCCTCAACGATAATCACTTTATTCTCAACAGTCTGCTATATCATAAGTACGGCAGTACTTATAATAGGAATGAGTCAGATGTGCAATATAAATTAAAATATCAAACACACTGCAAACAGCGGGTAAACAAAACTGTTGCGTCAGCGAGGTCACGTGACTAGTATCACGCCACGTCCTTCTCGAACCTTCATGAATTGTCGGGAGACTACTAGATTGGGGTAGTCTGGTATCTATAAGACGGCCACAACGTGACAGAAGTGAATGTGTAATTGAACTAAGTATTGTTGGAGTCGAGCACGTGAGACGTACGTTGAGAATTAAGCGTTTGTTATAGCGCGACTGTTGAAATTAAGTGTATCGCAAAGTTATATTC
>NW_013667975.1:98150-99940 GCF_000517525.1 Limulus polyphemus | reverse complement strand
TTCTAGAGTTGTATTCGGAAAGAATAAACCAGTTTTATTTAAGAAAGGACTTGTGTCACTAAAGTTTCGTCGGAACGAAGTTACGGAAAATTAACTAACGAACAGAGACGTAACAAATTGGTGTCAGAGAGTGGGACAAGAAAAAAAATGGAAACGCGAAGCGGCAAATCAAACTACAGCTTAGCAAATTTGATGGCGCAATACAAGAACAGCAAAAGAAACAAGAAGAACGAGAAAAGAAACAAGAAGAGAAATTGCAGCAGTTGTTAGAGGAAAAAGAAAAGAAACAAGAAGAACGAGAAAAGAAACAAGAAGAGAGACAACAGCAGTTGCAAGAAAACCTGCAACAGTGGCAGCTCGAACAACAAAATAAACAAGAAGAGAGATTACAACAGTTGTTGGAGGAAAAAGAAAAGAAACAAGAAGAACGAGAAAAGAAACAAGAAGAGAGACAACAGCGGTTGCAAGAAAACCTGCAACAGTGGCAGCTCGAACAACAAAATAAACAAGAAGAGAGATTACAACAGTTGTTGGAGGAAAAAGAAAAGAAACAAGAAGAACGAGAAACGAAACAATAAGAAAGATTACAGAAGTGGCAAGAAAACCTACAACAATGGCAGCTCGAACAGCAAAATAAACAAGAGAGACTACAGCAGTGGTTGGAGGAGAAAGAAAATAAACAAGAAGAGAGACTACAGCTGTGGTTGGAGGAGAAAGAAAATAAACAAGAAGAGAAGTTACAGCAGTTGTTGGAGAAAAAAGAAAAGAAACAAAAAGAGAAGTTACAGCAGTTGATGGAGAAAAAAGAAAAGAAACAAGAGGAGAGAATACAGCACTGGCAATTGGAACAAGAAAGGAAACAAGAAGTACAAACGGAAAACATTAGTAAAGTTAAAAGCGAATTAGATACATTAAAGGATGATCTATTGTCTTTTACGCAAGGGGGATACATTAATCATCGACTTAATCAGCCCCAAACAATGACAAGCTCCTTCCAGACCCCGCAGCTAAACCCTAATGCAGACATCTTCAGTCCTGTTAGAAGTCACATCCAAGATATGAATGTCAGTAATAGGAGTGATTCAGTAAGAAGGAAGCCACAGGAATACGATGGGAAAGCACCATGGGAAGCATATAAAGCACAATTTGAGCTACTGGTAGAAATGAATGGATAGACAAAGGAGCAGAAAGCAGTATATCTGGCAACAAGCTTGAAAGGACAACCACTGGAAATAGTTGGACTGTTGTCAGCAGATGACAGGCACAATTATAGAGCACTGGTAGCGGCTCTAGAACTCAGGTACGGAACCCAAAATCAGTCGGAAGTCTACAGGGCTAGGTTTAGGACGAGAGTCCATGCTAAAGGGGAGAGCCTGCAAGAGCTGGCACAGGACTCGGAAAGCATGGCATACAAGGCCTACCCAACTGCACCACCGGATCTCCTCAAGTTATTGCTGAGGGATCAGTTTGTAGATGCCTTGGACAGTCCACAACTTAAGATACAAGTGAAGCAAGCACACCCCTCTACCATGCAGGATGCAATGGCCAGAGCTCTCGAATTTGAATCCTACGTTAAGTCCAGCACAGAGGTACCAAGGTTGATACTGTCATCTGGATTCAAGGCCAGAAAAGGTCAGCTTTCAGAGAAGTTTGAGGAACTTTGCTGGGACTGTAACAAACCTGGGCACAAGGAAGCTCAATGCTGGAAACTTCAACACAGGGAATACGATACAGCAGTAAAGGCTGCTACCAAGAAAGGCTGTTGGAACTGTGGGGGAGCAAGGACATCT
>NW_013667975.1:92206-97150 GCF_000517525.1 Limulus polyphemus | reverse complement strand
CCAAAAGTGGTGCATGCCAACAGGCTTTGGCGTTATCATGGTCCAGGACATTTCAGTTGGGACGAAGTGAACAACAGAACTAATGACGCTGCTGAAGACATGTCACCTGAAAAGGCCAATGTTGAAGAAGAAACTCTACTCAGTTTTGAGAAGAGAAATGGTGAAGCTCTTGATGAAGTTACTACCACTGATGTGACTGTTACTGACGATAGAACATTTCCTGAAGAAGCAGATGAACCCTACGTGAAGCAGAAGCCAACGAGACGGAGACCAGTACGGAAGAAGATACGTCCCGTAAAATTAAGAGACTTTGTTGAAATGTAATTTTGTGTTTGTAATTCTGAACATTTAATTAAGTTATTGTTAATTGTTTGTTAGTGGCTATTGTTCGGGACGAACAATACTAAGGAGGGGCAGTGTTGCGTCAGCGAGGTCACGTGACTAGTATCACGCCACGTCCTTCTCGAACCTTCGTGAATTATCGGGAGACTACTAGATTGGGGGTAGTCTGGTATATATAAGATGGTCACAACGTGACGGGACAATGAGTAATTGAACTGCAGTCAGAGAGTGTATAATTGAACGGAGTATTGTTGAAGTCGAGCTCGTGAGACGTGAGTTATTGCGTTTGTTATAGAGCGACTGTTGAAATTAAGTGTATCGTAGAGTTGTATTCGGAAAGAATAAACCAGTTTTATTTAAGAAAGGACTTGTGTCGCTAAAGTTTCGTCGGAACGAAGTTACGGAAAATTAACTAACGAACGGAGACGTAACAATATATAACTCGCACAAGGGAGTAGGTGTAGATACAAGTTCAAGCTGGTACAAACTTTTAAATAATAACCATTGCTGTACGTAATCTTTATATAAGCAAAGATACATCTGTTTTACCGAGAAGATAATAACAAAAATCAAAATCTGCATGAACATTAACTTAGAAAAACAATCTGAATATCATAATCATAAAAGGCAAGTGAAAGTCGGACAGTCAGCTGGTCGCGCTGGATTTCTCAGAATTTCGGGAGTTACACCAGTCCAGTTCCAATTTTTCTCCTATAATAATTTTTCTTTTCATTGCCTATTGTCATTTTAGTTGAATTCAGTCGCTAACATAAGCCTAAATAGCTACTAAATTTCGGCACTTTTTCTGCTATATAAAAGACTGTCAAGGAGGGAGTTTTTAACACACTAATCGAATGATAGGCCTCGGCCAATCAAAATCTCTTCACTCCACATTTTCATGACACTTTCAGCCAGGTTCCTCTCTCGTGACTAGTGCCCGGATACACTATTTCTTGTTGTATAATCAAGCAGTAGGCTTAGAATATGACTAGACATAAGTTGCTAAGCTAGATAGAAGATATCTATATCTTTGATTCTTAATTCTCAAGACAAATGCTTCGGAATGTGTTGACGAAAAGAGTTCAGTCATTGCTAACAAGGTAAGTAACAGTATTTTAAGCTTTTAGGGTGTATTGTACCAATAGTTTGTTTTTGAATGGAATTTGAAAATTGTTATCCCGTAAAAATTCAATAATTTCTTGTTGTCATACATTGACCCATTTATTAGCTTTAAATAATTTATTGACAACTTGACCAGCATCATTTATTGGAAGGTATAGAATTCAAGTCATCCAAGTTCAAATTTTGAAGTTTTTGAGATAAATACGAAAATGATATGCGATCGTTTGTTACAAAACTATTACGTAGCTCTTTCTGATATGTGCAAATAAAGGAGAAGGTCGTGTTTTATATTTGTCCTCAACTGTTTGTGATGGATTCATAGATATCCTACACAAAAACGTTCTAATGACTCTTATCCAGGAAACCAAAACATCCAAGTATTACCCAGTGCTTGTTGATTCTACTCCAGGCATACGCCACACGGATCAACTGACAATAATCTTAAGATGCATTCTGGATGATGGCTTTGAATAGAGATTTGCCACATTCTTACTGGTAAGAAATCAAATAGTAGAGAAATTTCTAGAGTTCTCGTTTGTTTTCTTGAAAATAATGATATAAAAATTTGAGATTGCCGTGGACAGTCTTTTAATATGGGCAGAAAATATGTTGGCAGACAAGTCTTGATCAAAGAGAAGAACCACCTAGCAGACTACATTCGCTGCTGTGCTCATTTACTGAAATTTGGACAATGCACTGTGGACTACTGTACTGAAGCTTATATATGCTATGCCTTTGTGCAGAAACTTTATGCGTTTTTTTCCGATTTAACCCCGTTTGCGGAAGCACCTACACAATATACTTGGAAAACTAGGGTTCTCAGGAGGTTGTCAGATTATATGTGAATCTCCCATTGAGACGCAATGGGAAATTTAAAAATGAGATGCAAAACCATAATACAAGTCCTTGCTTCCATTACAGATGTCAAGAAGCCTTATGCTACAATTGAAATAACTAGAAACAGGTATAAAGACAGAATTATGGAGCATTCTTCTGGAGAGGATTCACAATACAAGTCATTCACTGCAAATTCCCAAATGGATGTCAGTTCTCATCTGCTGTATTCTCTCAAGAAATTCGTGCAGGAATTACAAGATTAATTTCACGAATATGAGAAAAGTGGTAAACAACTGTTAGGATGCGAGACATATAAGGATGACTGTTACATCTGTTATGACTGTAAGGAAGAGAAATACGTGATGGGATGCTGAGGAAAGTGATTTTTCACCTTATACTCAATATAAAGACTTTCTTAACAATAATTCACAAACTGTCACTTGCAGTAAACAACAGAATAATGACAAATGTGTTAGGTTTGTATAGGGCCACGATTCTTTACAATAGACCTCTGTGACTTGTTGGAGATAAATTGCAACAATAAATGGACACCACACAATCCACTTGTTTTAAAATAATATATTCAAAACAAGTTAAAACGTATGCACAAAAATTCGTTACACTATTCATTATCACAGTTGTATCCATAGCTTTAAATAATTGTCTCTTTTCGTAAAAGTCCACACAGGTGGGTTGAATTATTTTAGAACACCCTTTGTCAAGACAAATTATTCTCCTTAATCTCTGTTATTACAATACGAATTGCCCATTATAGCTAAACTCACACACAGTCTGACTTCACTTTTTTAATTTTCACTAACTACACTTGCATTCATTTGGTCGCCTATATATATATATATATTTTTACGACAGCGGAAGTCACGCGACGCTGGAAGCATGCGTGCTGGAGTTTGTAGAAGGATCATGACTGTTCCTGGCAACTCTAGTCTTCTCTAGGCGCCCTCTATTTTAGTATATAAGCCCGGCAAATAAAGCAGAGAAATATAATTGGCAGAGATAAATATGCAGATAGATCGAAGAGATAGATAATTGAGTCAAGCGAACAGTAGGCACCGTAAGTAAAGTGTGTGTGAATCTCTGTGATTTATAGCGCGTGTTATAAAGGTTGTTAAGTTTAAAGTGACTGTGGAAATTCTGTGTATTACAAAGTTGTATCAAGAAAGAATAAACTAGTTTTAATCAAGAAGGGACTTGTACCGCTGAAAGAAATTATACTGGAAATTAACAAACAAGGAGATACGCAACAATATGTATGTATTGCCCAACTGAGGCCTACAAATTTCTACAAACAAGATATTACGATGTAACAATACTCACTTTAAAGGAACAAGAAAAATTCAGAAGGTTTGAGTAACATGGCGTCAATTCACAACATTAAACTACATAATAAATGGTTCATAAACAGTTCCGCAAGCAAACGTGCAATAAACTATCGCTTCTAATGATACTAAGTCTAACACTCGTGCTCTATAACTATCTAGAACAAAACTCGCGTGTTCAATTTAAGCGAAACAGTTTATGTATGTCTAACACAAACCCCTCTTCAAGTCTTATTATATAATAAACAAACAAAAAAAGTCTAGAAATGTGTCTACATTATTTTCTCAAGCTACAAATCCCTATTTTGACTTCAGTGAAATTGATACTGTAGACATGGGGTCAAAATAGGGATTTGTAGTTTTAAAAATAATGTAGACACTATTTTTAGCTTTGTTTGTATGTGTTTTTAGAGTCATTAGCTATACGCTTGAAATTATAATTTTTGCATTTTGATTGAACTTGTTTCTGTACTTTTTGACGACCCCTATCCCCCTTTTTAAATTAACAATTTTTTACTAATCTTGTTATATTTTTGTTTTACGTTACTATTTTTTACTTTATGTTTTTAGGCGTCACTACTGAGCATCAAACAAAATATTGTTCGTCTGTTGCAGTTGTTAAGAAGATGGTATCTTAAAGTGTGTTGGATTGTCGGTGACAGTGAAACTGTGAGCTTTATTGTGTATTTCTTGAAATCACGTGGTATGATGTATTGGTACTCTTTTGTTTTGTTTTTGTGATAATTGTTGTACTTACGATGCTATTATTTGTTTGTGAACTAAAACAGTTTTACTAAAAAGTAAATGTGTGGCATACAGGTATTTTATTTTTAATTTTACTTTTTAGTAATGTTACACTTGTACTAGTAGTAGTATAGTTTTTTATTTTAGTTACCACTTTACATTAGTCTTACTCTTAGTACTATTAGTCTATTACTATTACTTTGTCTAATTCTTAAGCATAAAACTAAAAGTACTGATTACTGTTGTACTATAGTAATAATAAGTACTACTAGGCCTATTAGGAGAGTACAGTATAATGAGTATTACTATTACATAGTGATCATTGATAAGTAGTGCCGTTATTGGCTTTGGTGCCACAATTGGGAAATACTGGGTGAAACAGTAAACAAGCACAAGTTTTAATAATGGCTGGAGACGGCTTGAATGGGTAATGAAGAAAAACTTTAATATAAGTTTAACATAACAGCAAACGTACTGATCATTGTTTATGATGATGACAAAACCTTGTCGAAACGTTGTACATTTGCTGTTATGTTAAACTTATATTAAAGTTTTTCTT
>NW_013667975.1:81844-92196 GCF_000517525.1 Limulus polyphemus | reverse complement strand
AAGAAAAACTTTAATATAAGTTTAACATAACAGCAAATGTACAACGTTTCGACAAGGTTTTGTCATCATCATAAACAATGATCAGTACGTTTGCTGTTATGTTAAACTTATATTAAAGTTTTTCTTCATTACCCATTCAAGCCGTCTCCAGCCATTATTAGTCTCAAAGTGGGTTCCTCGTCATCGAATTTGAAAGCATAAGTTTTACTTAAAAAATGTAATTGTATATAAATTGCAGTGCTATATTTTGATTTTTGAATTTATTGCAAAAGTGTAAAATAACTTGATGTATGCATAGTTGTACAGAAACGGATAATTCTTACTGAGTATCGTGTTTTAAAAGGTGTTTGACAGAAAAAGAAAACTCTGGCCCAGTATCTTGTAAAGTTTGAAAGTGGTGTTTGATATTTTGCAAATAACCAAAAAAATCTTGTAAATGTAAATAAATATAAAAGAATTTACTTAGTAAAATATTGATATTGTGATAGAAATGTGTAAACAAACTTTGTAGAAATTACTGTAAGTGTAAGTGCAACATTTATTAAGATCATTCAAAAGACTTGTTCATTAATTTTTCCTTAAAAATGGAAACTTCAAAGTTCAAAAGCAAATAGTGTGTAATTGTCAAAACTTAAATAACCATAGAGAGCATAAATGTATTTGTTTGATATGTAGTCTTGTGGTTATGTAACTCTTAAACAGAGGGTTCCAGATACTTTTGATGGGTAAACCACAATATCTTTTAGTAAAAAAAATAAAAAATAACCTGGTAAATACCACATTGGGAAGAATTTTGATTTAAGTTTTTTTTATTACACTTAAACCTCTTTGCATCTTGTAAGATAATGCTATTTTGTTGAATTCAGAATAAAAAGGTTAATCAAGTACATCGGAATAATTTTGTAGACTTTATGCATTTCTTAAAAATGTTGCCCTCCACACCTCTAACTTGAAAAATATTGCTCATTATGTAGTTCAGAAGACAGAGACAAAATTAGCTGATAATATATGAAGTGTATCCTAAATAAATTTATAATATGCAATTTGTATATTATTGTAAGCGTAGAAAAGCAATTGATTGTAATTAATTCATCATAATGTTTCCTACACACAATGTGCACATGCACAAATTTCTTGATTAAATTGATTATATAACATGACATACTATTTTAGCTTGTATTTTTTGATGGGTGTCATCACATTATTGCTTGAAAGTGCCCATAAAATGAGTTTTGCGACAGCTTGTTGGAGCTCCCATCAAGTCTTTCATGATATGACACCTGCTGTTTTGTCACCCATGACCCTCTCTTCAGTTTATTCTCCACAGGGTAGTTTTTCTGTTTTGTGCACTGCCCTTCAGACTTGTTTCAGCCCTGTATGTTTTGTCAGGCATTCACAGCATTCGTTTGTCTCTTAAATGCTTTCCAGTTCCACTTTCCTCTTTCTTTGGTCAACAGACTACTGTTTGCTCATTCCAAACAGAAGTCCACCTGTTACCCTTAACAGCTGCTCCTGGAGGTGGATGTAATGGGCTGTTTATCAAGCTGGAGAAGTCCATACTGTGACCTATCCAATATTTTGTCCAATTAGGTGTGTATTTTTTTTCGTACATACATCTCAGCCGGGCCCACGCTTCGCCTCTTTGACTTCGTTCAAGGGGTTTTCACTTCAATTACAGCTCACGAAATTCTATCACTTTTGGAGATGTGATCTTCCATGATAGCCCTTATCCCCTTAGATCAGGCTCATATGCAGGCTCTTTTGTGAGCTTTTCACCACCAGTGGAATTTTGCATAAATCCTTTGTCAGTTCTTATTACCCTTACTCCTCCCATTGTTGTTGATCAGCATTGGTGGTTAAATATGAAATGTATGTTGGCGGATGTCCTGCTTTTTCCTTCTCATCCATTTTTTCCACATTTCATGGATGCATCACTTTGGGGATGGGAGGCATATTGATCAACTGGAATATTCGGGGTTTTTATCTGCAGCTGATAGGTCTTATACTATCAACATCCCGGAGCTTCTCGCTGTAGGTCGTGTTTGGTTTATTTTCTCCATCTGGCCAGAAATCATCTGGTGTTTATCCATTCCAACTTTTCTTCAGTGGTTGCTTATCTCAATCACCAGGGTGGCACCCATTCTCCATCTATCTGTATTCATATGTTGGATCTTCTTTTTGCCTATGTTTGAACCACTCTCCCAGTGCTCCTTGTTTCACCTTTGCTTATGTTTTTCTTCCTTCCCCCATTGGCCTGTGGACATTGGTGGTCTGTTTTTTCCATCGATGTTTCATGTACTTTTTATCCTTTTACATAGCTTCTCCTTTCTCTGCATCATTTTTCTTCCCTAATACTTCGGAGGCTCATGAAGATAACTCCTCTGTTTAACTGCCTTCCTTTCCTTCCATTTCACAGCTTTATCCTCGTCCCAATCTGGATAGACTTCTATGTCCTGTATCTACTCTTCTCTGTTATATTACTGCCACAGCTTTCTTCTGTGGTGTCCATTCTCGCCTCGTTCTTCTTTGGCAACCGTCCTCTGTTCGGGTTCTTTGTCCTTCCTCCTTTGCCAATTTGGTTTGGCTCTTCATTCGATTATCTTCTTTCTCCTGTACTTTGTTCCGAGTGTCTTCTCACCCAAAACGACCTCATCTTTTCATTGGCATTTCATCTTCATCGTCCTTTGGAGGTACTTCTTCAATTGGGCATGTGGACTACCCATGATGTGTTAGTCTCTCACTAATATGCATCAGATTGTGGTTTCTTTCTCTTCTGGTTATTGTCTTCCACCTGTAGCCATTTTAGAATATCAGAATTTAGTGAGACTATGACTGGGTAAGTTATTATTATTTTTCCTTTTCAAGGGCCCTTTTCCCTTTTATTAATGCTCATTGCTTGGATCCTGCTCTGTAGCAAGTGGTGCCTCACCAGGTATTCTTTAACTGTCAAGCCATATCGATTTGCATATTATAATTCCATGGCCACGCAGTGCACACTGCAGAGATGGCGTGTTCCACAAGTTCACTTGTAGATTTATCCTTGTGATGGAATTGCTTCATAAGTTTGCCTGTCCCGGACCATACCCACCCATGGACTACATGGGTAAAGCAGAAAGGGATAGCTATCCGTCCCTGCCATGCCTTGTATTGAATAAATCGGTATGGTCTGCTTTTAAAAATAGAGTTTTGTTGTCACCCATTGCGCTGTCTCAGGTGTTGTTGTTCCTCCAGACTCTCCAACTTGTTTTACCCCCTTTCTCTTCTAGTGGAGTTTTAGATTCCTTACCACTTTCCAGTTCCAAGCTGCTGGGGTGGTGGATCATGGAGGCATCCTCCTGAATTGGTTAATGAAATACAAACAAAAAATAGAAATGATTATAAAACCATTCAGTTAAGAGTAGGGTGGTGGTGTTCTGCTGGTGTAGATGATGTAATACCCTCCAATATGAAACATAAAAAAAAAATTGCAGTTTACCTGTTTGATTGGGATCCCTCATCCTACCCCCATGTGGATGTCAATTCCCAGTGGCCAGGTTTTGGATTCAGAGTAGAACTAATCAACATAAATCCTCACACATGTGTTACAGATGTCTATATTCCTCTCTCATTTATATTCCATCAGTATTATGGGTCATGTTGGAGGTAATTGCAGATCATTACAGTTTTTCCCTACCACCATCTCTCAGTGTTTCTTATTCCGAGGATGTTAATGCATGTGGGATGGTTCTGGTCAGTTTTACTTTTGAGGGAGATGGTTTACATTACATAGACATCTTTTTGATACTGGATTTGATATCAATTTATTATATTCACATGTACCCCGTTCATGAGTCGGGGGGGGGGGGAATCTAGATTCCCTCTGTCTTCATGAACTTGAGGTGAAGATGGTATGATCCTCTTTCCTACCCCTGCCGGCTGGGCATGGCCAGGTGGTTAGGGTGCTCGACTTACAATCTGAGTGTGGCGGGTTTGAATCCCGTCACACAAACATGGTCACCCTTTCAGCCGTGGGGGCATTATAATGTGACAGTCAATCAAACTATTTGTTGGTAAAAGAGTAGCCCAAGAGTTAGCTTGGGTGGTGATGACTAGCTGCCTTCCCTCTAATCTTACACTGCTAAATTAGAGATGGCTAGCACAGATAGCCCTTGTGTAGTTTTGCACGAAATTCAAAACAAACAAACAAATCCTACCCCGGCCAGATGGCTGGGTTTTGGATTGTAGTCGACTTGTCAGTGGTATGATCCTCTTTCCTACCTCCATATGGATGTCAGTACCCAGTGGTTGGATTTTGAATTGTAGTAGATTTACCAATGGTATGATCCTCATCCTACGTCCTTGTGGATGTTGGTTCTCAGCAGCATGGGTTTTGGATGTAGTTGATTTGCTGTGTATGGTCCATCATGCCCTAGCCACTCTGCACCCAGGGGCACATCCTTTTCATTTTACCCACTTTTATAATTTCTGGGATTGAGTTTCATAAATATTGCATAGTTAGGATCACTTTCCAGCCATGGTTCTCTCCCATTTGAATGTGCTCCTCTGTTTTCCACTCATATATGCAACATTTTTCTAAGATGGGCAAAAAGTATATCTGGTTCAGAAGTGGGGTGATTCCCCACATCAGATTTTAGAATCTAACTGTCTCATCCTAGGGCTTTTGAAGGATGCTTCTTTCTTTTCCTCGCACTGGTCCCTCCACCTATTCAGTGTGGGATTCTAGTTTTTTATGTGAGTGGAGATAATGTACCATATCAGAAGTTATAATTTTCCTACACTGAAAATGTATTCCTGATAGGTGCTTACCTCCTCTCTCACTTCTTGCTCTTTCTCCCCACTGAAAACCAGTGCTTCCATCTTCTGCCAAAACTCGAAGTGATAGTTCAGTAGAATTGAATAGAGGGAATCACATGTGTCATGAGAGTATGTCACACTCTTATTGGTGGAGGGTTGATGCATGATGATTTGTATGAGAGATGCATTGGAATCAGTAAATTCCAATGGAGGGAAGATAGAAGGCTTGTAGGCATGCATAAAAAATGTGTTTGCATATAGAGGGCAGCACTGAATAAGAATAACTATTTATGTAAAAAAAAAGGGTAAGTACTTATCGGAAATACATTTTAAGTGTAGGAAATTTATAATTTTCATCAGGAACTTTACAAATTTTCTAATTTTGTTCATATTAATATCATTAATGTATATATAATTCAAAAAAAGCAAAGGCCCATAGACTGACCCCTGGAGGATTCTAATATTAACAAGGGTGCAGTTTGACTGGACACCATTATCAACAACTTTTTGTTTTTCCCATCCAATTAACTGGTCATTTTCTTAATTCTTAGTAACCTGATTGTTGTAGCTAATCTTTTGCTTGGCACCTAATCAAATGTCATGGTCTTAAGTGAGTACTTTTAATTTTATTATTGATGATAGTGTATATTATATTGATGATGGACATCCATTTGATTTGTAAAAACATCTGTATGAAAGACAAATATTGCAATATTTTTGAAGTCATAGTTGAAATCCTAACTTTAAGAAATGCATATAGTAAAAATAGTTTAGGATTTTCTAAATATAGATAAATCATAAAAATACCTGTAAATCTAATTAACTTAGAAAAGTATGTATTAAGTTTTATCTTTTGGTAAAAATTACATATTTAAAATGAAAGATAATTACCAACTAGAATATTGTGTGTTAATCCAAAAAACCTTAAGCTTGATATCTACTTAACATAAGAAAAGGTGGTGACAAAGGCCATTCAGCCAATCAAAGTCATTCCTCGATCAAAATTGTAATAAAAATGCTGTATTTTTTATTTTTAACCAGCTTAAATGCAGCCCCTCAAATTCATATAAATATCCAACAAAACTTTGAAATAATTCTAACTAATGCTATAAATCATCATCAGACAACTATTGCACAGGTTTGTAACTGATCTTTTTTAAATATTTTGTTAAAGCATGAGTCTGCGTTTTTGCTCACAGAACTTAAATATATTATTCCTAATATTCAAGTTTGAATCTCTAACCTTTTCATTGCACCATGCAGACAGTGCATAGGAAGATTGTCTGAACCCTAACAGTTTTGAACATCTGAATCAAATCCCTTAACTTCTTCTTTATTCCAAACCTTCCATAAAAATATTATTTTGCTTGTCTTTGATTTTGCTATGCAAGAATGAAACGGATAACAATTATTTATCATTTGTCACTTTCACCATTTCATATACAACTATTCTTAAACATATATGTGTATAGAGAAAAAGGAAAAAATAATCTTGTGTTAGTCTCCCCTTAGAATGCTTAGATTGTGTTTTTAACATTAAAAGTGTTTAACTCAGCAGGCAGTTTTTCTAATTTACATTCAAGGCGGTTGACCCAAAAAAAAGTACCAGATTAGCATGCTTGAGCTTACATAAATTGCACTTGTCAACTTGTTTTCTTGTAGTTTTTACCAGTCTGAGAAAGATGTTTAAAAATTTAATTTAATTCTTATTTACGAAGTACTTTTTTTTTTCACAATAAAAGTTATAGAAAAAGAACAGACATTGTTACATTTGAAATGGTTAATGTTTTTTTGAGATTTTAAATGTCCAACCACATCTTAAAATGAGTGCAAAAAAATTATTTCTTTATGATTGATATAATGTTAAATATAATATTATTGTCATTTCTTCATAGATGTTCAACTAGTTGTCTAAAACTACCATTGAAAACAACTAAAACTGAAGAATTGGAGCTGAAATTTGTATGACTATAATGGCTAAACGAAGATCTACGTATGATATTTTTGTTGGTAACTTGCCACCTCACGCTGATCAGGTATGAGTAATTTTTTAAATACAAATTATTTGAAGTTTGTATAAAGCACACACAAGTTCTTTGGTTGGGCGTTGTACCAGCCTTAAGGTGCATCATTGAGAAGTGGTCAGGGATAAGGAAATGTGTCAAAATTAGAGAGGGATTAAAGACAATGTCAAAGAGTGTCAACTTAAAAGGAATAAGGAAAGCAATAAGGTGACCCAAAAATGAAAGTCAAATTGTTCTTTCTGTTGTCAGTTATTCTTCTGTTTGGAAATTTTCTCAAAGAGTTTCCAACTGTCAAGTGACATTGTTCATTTGCACTATTCTGAGATGGTTTGTCAAAGCAGATATTGTTAATGACAAACACCAAGAAGACCTGAAAAACCTACATATTGGCATTAAAATCCAGCTAGGTGATGAAGACATTGTCTGTGAGGAAGCAATACAGGAGCTTTTCAAAATGAAAATAGGGATCCAACACAAAACAATTATTGGAATATGGTTGTTCTACACTGCAGTATCAAAGTACCTGGTCACTAGGCTTCCTTTTGAAACTAGTTGATCAAAGTTTTGTTACAGACAATTTATCTAGACAATTGATGTTTGAAGAGAATGTTATAACTAACATTACAGATGAGTGGAAAGTGTACCAAACAGAAGATGATTTAGAAGACAGGGAGAGAGTGGATCATTTCTGGTGGCAAGTGTTCTTGAGAAAGCTTGACAATGGAAACTTGAAACTTCTCCTGAAATAAAGTCTTGCACTGCTCACTCAATCCTGTCTTTGAATAAGGCATTGGTTGCTGTAGTAGCAATGTTCAAAACTTAATTCCCTTTTGTTTGTGAATCCATTTTAAATAAAGAAAATATATGAAGCACTAATTAGTTGAGTCTACTTAAATAAGTCATAAATTAAATAAGGCATACATTCCTAAAAGAAAACACACAACTCAATTTCCTGTAAATTAAGCGGCAAAGAAAAACAAAAACAGTGTTCCACATGTACAATATTATTAGTTTCCATCAACTTCATTTTTAGCAACATAATATACAAACAGTATTAACAACTTTGACTTTTATAATGCTTTGCACACCTCCTTTCCTATCCAACACAAATACTTAAAAAAAAGCAACCTTTGTTGCATAATATGAAGATGAGAAAAACCTTTTAAAAATCTGTACATTTTAAACAGACAGTATAATTGTAAAATGTATTTTAGTAAGTGTTTTAATACAATATTCATGTTTTAATCATGTGATATATGACAAAAATATTCTTGTTTTAATGCTCTGACACCTGTTCTTGAGAAGAAGTGGTCACATGGTTTCTTGATGCCAGTTTCCAAATGAAGTTCAGAAGCAGTGTTTGGAGGAAAGAATAATCCTTAACCAAACTTATTAAAGACTTAGAAAGGCCTTCCTAATTATCTTATCTAGATACTGTATGTGAAATATGATGGATTCAGTGGCACACAACCAAATCATAGATGCCATAACATGATGATATGCCAATTAGGCTCAAACAAAATAGGTTTACATCTTTAAAGGAAGCTCTCTAGTTGGCAGTTGAACTTTAATCCATGAAAGTTGCAGATAAACAACTAAGGTGACATCTAAATGTTATGTAATCATCAAATCAAGTACTCCCTTCCCCTGAAAGTACTGAAAGGATTAGTTAGACAATATTTGCACAGAATAGAGGAATTAACCCACAAGACACAAGATAACAGATGTTTCAAGTGTAACTTGAAAGGACATATTGCAAAGAACTGTGGACAAAAGCTTGCAGGGAATAAAAACTCTCCTCCAAAAGATGTCACTAAAAAGAAACTGTTACAGATTGATTTGAACAACAAGTGGACATAAAGTTCTGGCAAGATAAGAGTTTGAAGTTACTATTACATTGGTAAGCTTCTCTACACATCATGATGTGTGGATAATTGACATGGAGGAGGAGTGCATATTGTGAAATAACTTCATGTGGAGACATTGATGTAAGGTTAGGCTAGCTTCAAATAGCTTCACTTTCTATAACCAAGAAATCCCTGTTCACTATGTGACAATTACTACACTAGAAGTTGAACTTCCAGTGACAACAAAGAGGGGAGTCATTGTGCCACCAAGAAGTGAAACACTAGCACTAGGACTTTCCTGGAATAACTGTATTATCTAGTGTTTGGGATGTATTGGAACAAAACACTTAAGCATGTCCTGCTGGATTATTGTTTGGAAAACTTTCATGGGTCTGAAGAATAAAGATGTTGTAATAAGGGCCATGAACACAGCAAATAATAAAATTCAAGTATGGATAGGACACTGCAAGACGTGAAGGTCTAAAAGTAGTACTTCCTTATCAAAGAACATCAGAAGTAGTCACCTTTGAGGGAAGATGTAGGAAGTCTGATATCGTATCCACACATAAGGACAGCTTACCATCTACATACAAGAGCTGTATGACTGGAGTTGTGTAGAGGTTACAGCTGATTAATGCCATAGATTACATAACTTGCTCATAGAATATCGAAGTACCTACTTCAGTGGCTCTCATGACTTAGGCTGAACAAATAAAATATTTCACAACATTGATACTGTAGATGCAGCCTCAATATGTCAGTTAGCCACATGACTTGTGCTTCTAAAACATGCTGAGGTTTTCTAAGATATAGAAGCCATGAAGGAACAAGAAGTGATAGAACCAAGTACTAGTCATTGAGCACTACCTTTCGTATTTTTAAAAAGGATGGATACACAAGGTTTGGCATGAGCTACTGGAAGGTGAATGATGTCACAAAGAATGATTACAAATCACTGTCAATGATTGACTCTGGTTTCGATGCTTTATTTGGATAAAAATGTTTTTCATCATTGAATACGAAGGTAGGATATTGGCAAATGCAAGTCAATGAAGCAAGTAGAGGTAAAACAGCTTTTAATGCAATAAATGGATTGTTGCAATTTATTGTGCTACCATTTGGATTATGTAATGCACTTGCAATATTTTAACAACTGATGGTGTGATCTCTCTCTCTCTCTGAACTGCCATAGAATGTTGTACTCATCTGGTAGAATGACATAATCATACATGAAAAGACACATTTGGTAATGATTGAGGTGGGCTTAAGTGAGTTCTTGATCAGTTGAGGAAAGCGTATCTTAAGCTGAATCCCAAGAAGTGTGATTAATTCTATTAACAGGTGAGTTTTCTGAGACACATAGTCAGCAGAGAGGAGCATCTACAGACTCATCTAAGATTGAATCTTTTCAGAATGAGCCAACATCAAAGTATATGCATGACATAAAAGGATTTCTAGGACTGTGCTCTTACTGTCATCATTTTATAAAACTATTTTCTGACATAACTCATCCTTTACCTAAAACTGTGAAAAAATCAAATAAGTTTTGTTGAACTGCTGATTGTGGACAAACATTCAACAAACTGAAGAAAGATTTAGCCACTCCTCTTGTTTTAGTGTACTCAACTTTTGAAGATACTTTCATATTAGATATACACTGAGTGGTCACAAGTAAATAGACACCTAA
>NW_013667975.1:28739-80844 GCF_000517525.1 Limulus polyphemus | reverse complement strand
TCGCCCTGGCCGAGCCAATCTCCTGACATGAACCCCATCGAAAACCTCTGGGCCATACTCGACCGGCAAGTCAAGAAACAACCAAAAAACCAACTTCGAAGAGTGATCTACTCCAAGTTTTGAAGCAAGTGTGGGCAAACATCCTACAATCTAAAATTGACGAGATGATTCTCACGATGCCCTAAAGGATCAACGAACTCCATGAAGCGAAAGGAAGATCTACTAGATATTAATTAAATTATAAATATATCAATTCATGTGAATATGACTGAAAAATTTAATTTTTTCTGAAATAGTGGTGTCTATGTACTTGTGACCATGCTGTGTATATGCTACTGCAAAATCAACATACTAAAGAATAGAAGGCCAGATATTAAGATGGCTACAGAAACTTCAGGAGTATAACTTTAATAGTGTATATTGCCCTGGAAAGAATCATAGAAATGCTAATGCATTATCCTGGAGACCATGTGTTAATGAAGAATACAAACATTGTGAAAAGAGATAATAAAGATGATCAACCTGAAGTAGAACAGAATATAGTACAAGATGGGACATCCACAAATGATGATGAAGAACTAATGTGGTCCAATACTCAACTGAAAGATACTCAGGCAAAAAATAGAAGTTTAAAACCAATTTTTCAGTGGTTCAAGATTAGTGCAGAAAAATACATGTGGCAAATAATTGCTCCATACAGCCCAAAGACATACCTGGCACAGTGGGATTCAATATGCCTACAAGAAGGTTTTTTATGTCAGAGATGGAAAGATACCAGTAAACAGAAGTAACATCTACAGTTGGTAATTCCAGTCTCTATTTCAGAAACACTCTCTCATCACCACCACCTTCAAGTACCTGGACATTTAAGTGCTAAGAAGACATGTGGGAGAATATAATAATAACTATGTTGGTTTGGGTGCAGGGAATCTGTAGAGAATTGGTTTATGGATTTAGAATGCCTATGGAACATTGAATGAGCCTTGTTTGTGGAAGTGTGTCAAAGAAGACGAGAGCAACAGTCCTTCAGTTTTATGTTCTGACTGAATGGTTGAGATATACACCTGTACACTTTTAAATCAGTTAGCCATTTATGTAAATGAACATCAGAAGAAGTGGAATCAAGATCTTTCACCATTACTTAAAAGTTATTGGATGATAATACATGAAGCCACAGGCAACACACCATCATCACTGATGTCTGGGAGAGAATTCAAAGTGTCATCAGACCCTCTGTATTCATATCCTGAAGATAATCACTCAACAGAGTCTTACACAAAAATGCAGAGAGTCTAAGGAACATCATTGATGTCATACATCACTTTACCCAGGAAAGACTGAAATTAGTCAGTGGTAAAATGATAATTTACTGTCATATTAAGGGTGATAAGAGTAGATTTCATCAAGGTGATGTGGCATGGCTGGACAATCACTGTTTAAAAAGAGGATGAACTCTAAAATTTAAGCAGGTGCTAGGAGGAACTGTACTCTGCAGTAAAAAAAGAATCTAGATGGATTGGTGTTCCAACCCAAAGGTCATCTGTCATGATCTTTGGAATTACATTGGGGAGAGAATGGCCAAGTGGGTAATTTCACAGAAGAATTTGCCAGTACAAAGTGAAAGATCTTTTGAGATCTCTTCCAGATTATTACAAAGGACAGAGCAATCAATAGATTTGCTAATCCAATTATCTAGAGAACTCCCACAGTGAGGACAACAAGTGACAATAAGGGACAGTAAATCATCTATCTGCATATGATAAGCCTTTGAAGATAGTACCACCAAAAAGACTTAGTAAATGGACAGTTTAGACACAGTAGAATAAGGTATTTTTGTTAATCAAATTTGTTATTGTACTTTAATTAACACCTTTAACCCTATTGCCATGAGTATCCTTTACTGCACATGACACAAAGTTTTAGTGTCTTACATTCAAAATTTTATTAAACTACTTTTCATTTTTTATATACCAATTAGTATAGCATAATATCTTAGTTAATAATCTATATTTTAATAGTATATAAGTTTTAAGTTCTTAATTCTATAAGGCAATATTTGAAAAAATCCTGAATTTCTCCTAGTGTGACACATATGACACATTCTCTCTAGGTATCTTCTCTATTTTATCCATTACCCCTCCAATAACTGTGAAATTAAATGCAAGTTACTCATTATAAAATTGTCATTGTTCAGATAAACAATATTTTTTATAGCCTTCAGTTTTGTTAGATTACAGAGATATCAAATAGAAAATCCGACCCGACCTGTCACATCCTCTCTTTCAGGATTTGTTAATAGTTTTCTCTTACGTTTAATTATATATTACCTTAACCAATAGAAAGCCAGGGTTTTCATCTATCAAAGGACATATTATATTACATTCTGTTATTAATAATAAATTTCACTTGTAGTACAGGCTTTGTTCCCATAGGAAAGGTAAAGACTACCTTGGATGAATTTGTAATGGCTCCTGTCGCATAGTTAAAAACCCAGAAAAATTGTGATTGTTAGAGCAAATTGTCATGTTATTATTCTAGGTTCTTTGGTGCATTATTTAATTAAATAAAAATTATTTAATGCACAACTACCATTAGTATAAAAGAAGCAGTGTTAAGTGTCATCGATAGTTGACAGCAAAAAACAAAAGAATACTTTGGTAAGTACTTTATTTCTTGTTTTTCATGTTTATTCTTTATTTATTATTATAAAAGTAACTAAAATGTAAAAATAGGGAATTCTTTAGGTTAGTTAAGGTTAGATTAAGTAAACTAAATCATAATATAAAAAAAATATTTCACGAGGCACGCATGCGTGTAGCTCGTGGTTAAGGTAGTTTGATAGTGTAACATGAGCTGTACATTCCCCAAATGGTTTACAACTTCTAATGGCATGAATAGTAGTTACACATGGGGTAATTTAGATTTATTTTCATTTTTTGGTGGTTTCGAGGTCAGTCAAATGGACCAACTATGTATAGAGTTAGGGTAAAGAAAATAACAGATAAAATATAAAGTTTTACTGAAAACAAACATTTGAAATGTATTTAGGAGGTTTCAGAGATTATGCAAATGAAATTTGAGATTTTTGAGATGAATAAAAGTATTTATAATCTTAGTATGAAAATAATTTTGCACATGGACTATTCAAAACAACTACTCTATATTCAAGGACAAATATTTTTTTAGTTTATTAAAAATATTTCACTAAAAAATATTATTTTTTTTGAATGTGAAAGATGTATGATGTTTACTGAAAGACTGCCAAATTTTATGAAAATATACACACTATATTAAACGTTTGTAGTATCAAATCTATAAAGACTTTGAATGAATACATAGAGGTCACATGGTCATTCAAATTGACTGAGCTCATGTTGAGAAAGCTAATTAATAATAGAGTGATTGTAATATCTAATGGGGAATGTTAATTTCTCTTAATTGTAAATAATTATCAAATATTAATTCTGATATTTACCTCCTCACAAAATAGCTTTTCTTGACTAACACTGCCTTCCATCAGCACAAATTTTCAATGCATGTCACTAGCCTTCCACTTCTTGCTTCTGCATATTCACATGCTACTGATCATGCAGCAGCTCTCCACCAACAGGAGCACGAAACTACTCCTATCATTTGCAGCACTATCTTCACATCTGCACTCATTAATCACTTCTCAATTGTTAGTAGTACTGTACAGATGTGCTAGTTTTTATTTGCGGATCTGTCGATGTTTTCAGTTATACTACTGACTTTGTTTTTCTTTACTATTTATTTCTATTTTTGCATTTTGGTATTATGCCATGTTTTTTGTTTGTTGTTTTTAAAATTTTCTCACTTTCCAGTGTCCTTTTTTCTTTTTGAATTGTGGATCCCACTCTGTGGCAAGTGGTGCCTGACCAGGTATACTTTTTTGGGGGGGAAAATCTGCACTGTCCATACTGCGACCATACTAGTTGTCCATTTCATTGTAGCCCTTCGTACTGCGAACCTAATGTAAAATTCCAGATGCAACCAGATGTTGGTTGTGTGTATCTGTATTTTTTGCTATCTATAATCAAATAATTTCATCACAGGTTTGGGTTATGCATGCCATAGAGATGGGGTGTTCTGTAGGACTGCTAGTAGTTCTTTCTAGCAATATTTTGCTCTATAAATATGTTCATCTCGGATGATACTCTCATGGACTAACATGAGTAAAACAGGCAAAGATTGCTGCTCGTCTCTGCAGCTTTAGCACTGAGTCTCTTCCTACCATGGAACTGATGTACAATTCCAGATGTCGTCTGGTTTTGGTTGATTGACTTCATCGACGTAACAGTTATGCTTTTTAAAATAGGATTTCATGGTCACTCGTTGCACTGTCTCCAGTGATGTAGTTCTTCAGACTCTCCAATGCATTTTTCCCCCTGGAGTATGAGAGTTTTTACCACTTGCACATTTCTCACCCAGCCTCCCCACTTCAGATGATATATGGTGTAGGTTTTCTGACCAATCTCGAAGTGATTAATAAATGCAGATGTGAAGAGGGCACTGGCTACAGTAGGAGTGGTGTCATGCTTCTATTGGTGGATAGCTGCTGCATGAGAATATGCAGAAATGGGAGGTGGAAAGCTAGTGACGTGCCTGGAAAATTTGTGCCAATAGAAGGAGGCAGTGCTAGTCAAGAAAAGATTGGTCTATTCATAATGTTGTGTTTACACTTTTTACTACTTGTGTGTCCTTTTATAAATTTGGCATCTGGCAATTATACCTTATGACAACAACTACACAATAGGAAGCAATAAAACAACAGTTGTTCTTAGTTGTCTCAAAATTGTTTTGCTATCATTTTATGATTAATGTATTTCAGTTTTTTTTTTTTCATAACATTATTTCAGTTGTCTTCATACAATTAGTCTGACATATTCAGTTGTTGGTTAAAGTTTAAATGCTAAAGAATTTAAAACCCACATGCATGTGTATCCAGCATCAGGGTTGTAAATTTCACTTGAGGGTTTATACTACTGGCCTTTATAGTTTTGTGCCAAGATAATGTAATTTCACTAGGTGGAGTTACTTAGTTGTTCTAAAATTAGAAGCCATTGTAACAGATGACTCACATGTCAGTGGGACGGTAAATAGGTGGTGTATTTTCAGGTTATTTCCTTGTATATATTAGATAGGTCTGCTTAATGACAGGAGTATTGAACAGGAAGTGTACAGAGTAATCTGGGTTTGAAAACTTGATTAATTTTTATACTGTTTGAGAAGTAAGTAGACTTGACACCTTGATGGAATGTGAAAATAATCTTTATTAAGATGACAAAAAAATTTGCTTACTTGAATAGCCGAAGAGACGATCATCTTTACTTGACCTGTGAATTGATCAACAGCATTTTTCTCTAAAAATGGATTTCCTTTGAACTATTTAGGTGAATAACCAAGTAGAACTCTGAAAGTATAGAGGTTTTGAACTTTCAAGAAATTTTGTATCCATTCTGTTATGGTAGTGTCTCCATGTGACTGGTGATACTCTCACATAACTCATTGGTTGTAACATAAAAACATCACCTACTCATCTAGTGAAGAATATTACAGTTGTTGACATTTTCAACATGGATGTCAGACATCACTACAATATCTCCTTGGACAGAGTAAATATTACCTGCTATAGAGAACAAAGGCAACTAGAATGAAAAAACTTCCCAAGTAAAGAGAAACATACATAGTATTTCACATTACTAGTTGGATGCTTTGGAAAGCTAGGATCATAACATTCTTTCAGTTGCTGATTTTTCAATCAAATGTGGTTCATATATTTATCTTACCACCACTAGATAGATTAGAAAGTAAGGGTGTTAAAGCCCTTTCAGTCATTGGTTTCTCAACCAAATAATTGTCCTAACTAGTGATATTCGAGTGGTGATCACTTGAATATCTTGTTCATAAATTTTCTCAAACTCAGTTCAGTAAGTTGGAAAGTAAGGGCCGCGAAGCTCTTTCAGCTGTTGACTTTTTGGATAAACAACTGTCCTAATTATAATTGATGAAACAGCTATCATACAATATCTGGCAGATACCTCGCATATTCAGACTCTGCCCAAAAGTTTGGAAAACAAATGTGGCTAAGCCCTTTCCTAAACATTGTTGATCAACACTTTAATGGACCAACTTGTCAGAGTATCAGGTACAGTACAGACCAGTTCTGCCAGATACAAGTTGCCTCAGTGCTGCCAGCACATTCTACAACCATACCCAATCTACACACTAGCATATCTTCTGTCATCAAGTGGCTTTTCCTAGCTGTTTGTCAGGCAAACTTATAAACATCAATTATCATTGACCTTAACTACTCCATTTATTCCTGAGGACATTATAGGATGTCTTCTTGTAGGGGAGAAGTATTTACCACTCAAAGATAAGCATATTTGGCAAATAGTCAGTAAATTCTTGTTCCAGTGCTCTATACACTATCATCACACATGACAAATGTTCATCCCAGTTGGTTCTATCAAGATTAACAAACTTAGCAAGCATGTGCTTAGTAGTCTGTATTATCCATTCTTCCAAACCTAACACTTTAAGCAGCTGAGCTAATAGTTAATTGTGAAAATTAATTTCCTGATCCATGTGGATTCTTCCTATTCTCCCAACTTTGCTATCCAGTTCTTTGCCACCACATCTGTGATGGACTTTAATAGTGTATTGACCAGTGAATAAGCCTCAACCCATATCATGAAACAGTCAATAATGACAGGTATGTACTGATGACCTCTTAAGGTCTGGGAAAGGACCAACAATATCCAGGGCTATCCATTGCAGAAGAGACCCAAAAGTTTCCCGTGTCTTAGTTGGTTCTTTCCCTTGGCAGAACATACCATACAGTATTCACACCAGTGCTGAACATCTTTGAACTTAAGTGTGGTCAGAAGAACCATTGGACTGGGATTGCTTATCCTGGAGCTCCTAAAGTGTTAATCTTAGCATCCAACAACCATTGGTGAAATATCCCACTTAATGGCTTGTCTTTGCTATGATAGAAATGAATATGGTATTTTCAACTTCCACACGGTGTTCAGGATCAGGAATTCCACAAATGGACAAGATCTCACTATGTGACAAGATAGTTCATCCATGTTTCTGTGTTCTTGGATACATAACAGAAGGTAAATTAATAATTTCATTAGGTGCCTTGACTGTTATATTTCAGCATACTGCTACACTTTTAGTTGCACAGTTTGTATTCATAAAAGTGTATCATTATTGTGCAAAGACTCGGTGTCTATGATCTTGTTACCATAAGTTCATATCATCACTTTGCCTACCAACAATTAAAGAAGACAACTCATTGTAAATAAAAGAAACACTGTTATCTAAATCAAACAATAAGTATTTGCATTTGCCAAAAATTACTTTTATTGGAAAAATGTTGTAAATTATGCTTGTGTGTGCTATCTCTCTTGTGTTGTGTTTGTGGTGAAGTAATGTCCATTATTTTGTACATGCATGAAGAGGCAGAATTGCTATGCATTAGAGAAAATGTTTTATAAAATATGGTTATGTGGGTGTCAGAAATTAATTAAAAAATGTCTTTATGAAATGTGGAATTTTATGTTACAAGCTAACTTGCACTTACATTTTTGTGTTATATTTTCAGCATTTTGTTGGGAAGTTTTTTACCTGCTTTGGAGAAATAAATGGAATTTATGTAAAAGAGGGAAAAATTGGAGATGGTTCCAAAATTGCGTAAGTTGTAATTTTGTAAATTTTGATACATGTTAAACATTGATTTTTCTCAAGAGTTCAAAATATGTCTAATATTAATAATATGTGATTGTATCTGTAACAAGTTTTATTTTTTATTTTTCAAAAAATAGTGTGTATATGTATTAGCATACTGACAGACAGATTTTTGACTCAAAAATTTATGTACTTTTATTTATAAGTTGTGAAACTTTAAGCTGAACATGTACACGTTTTGCAGTCAAAGTACATTTGTAGCATTTTTTCAATAACATTAGTGCAGCATAATTTTTGGAATGTATTTTCAATTTACTGACATTAAGTACAATCGTAATGATGTAAATGAATTATTCTTTCTTTCACTTCTGTTTTACCTACCTAGATAACCACCTATAGTAAACAATATTTCAATGAAAAATTAATCTCATGAGAAATAAAAGTGAATGCTGTTTTTTTTAATCTAATTACACATTTGGTTTTGCATGTAGTCCTGCTGGTAACATGATACTTGTGTAGTATACAAGTATGCCATGTATTTTCTATCTCCTTGTATGGCTATAAGAATTTTTCAAGGTTGGTTGGCTGTTTGCAGTTTATTGGCGCAAAGCAACTAGGCTATCTGCTACAGAATTTTTCAACATTTGTGTTTTCACATAACATATTGGTCAAGAAGGTCATTAAGTTCAACTTGTTCAGGTTATCTAATGTTCTGTATTATTAATCTAGAGTACCACTTGTTGTCTTCACATGAGAAAGATAGCTGCAAGGCCACTCAGAGTATGCAAAATATTATAGGTATTTTTTATACTGGCAGTCAGGTGTTCTCTTGAGGTTATGACCTCTTATGTTTCATTGGAAATTACTAGTCACATTAGTAATTGTAGTTGCTCTTGATTCAGTCTGAAGTTAACATGTTAAGTAAGTAACAAGATTTATCCAGTCTAGACATAATCTCAACAACATTAGTCTTGTATACAATTTCACCTGAGTTAGTCGATCATGGAACAACTTCAAATCTATCTAACTCTTTAGTAATGGAGACTGTTCTTTATGCAAATGATTATTCAGCAACCCTCCAACAATAGTAGTGCAACACTACCCCATTGTAACTAGTGCCCTATCTAATCTTGCAAATGATTACCACTTCTCAATTGGCAGTCTTACAGTTCATATGTGTTTTCAGACAGATTTTTTTGCTTAATTGCCAAGTTTATAGTTTCGTTTTATGGCTGTATATCTTTTTTTCTCTCTACTGTAAATTCTTTGAATTTGTGCAGTTTTGAGAATTTTTGTTGGGGTTACACTTTTTTTTCTTGTCAACTCATCTCGTCATATATGTACAATTCCACATGACTTCAACCTCTTTGGCTGTAACTACTACAGCTGATTTATCTGCCACTTCTGTAATCGTATACTTTGTACTGCTTTGTGCATGACAATGAGTATTTGAGCTGCTTAGTTCCTCCTCCTGCCTATGATTCCTCCCAGTCACATGTTGTTTTTCGGGGGGTGTCCTTGCTTCCTTTCTCTTTGGTGGACTTATTAAATCAGCTAAGATATATTTTACATTACCTCCTGTTTCTGTAACGAGCTTTAGGGTCAGTTTTAGTGTTCCCTGAACCCCTTGGGTTATTGGGGTCCCGAGTGTAGTTTTGGGGGCCACTTAAATTCAAGAGTATGTATACCTTGACTCCAGTGTACATGGACTTCCAACACTAGTGTTCGGGGTTTGATTCCATATGGTTGAAGTAACAATTGGCCCAATTTTGCTTTGCTCTACAATATACGCACTCTTACTCCATCAGACGTGGTACAACAATGTTTTCAACTGCTATGCCCAAGATTGGAAAGTATTTCTCACAGATCCTTGAGTGCTGTGGTTATCATATTTGGTCTGGTCCTTTTTTGAATTTCCCTTCTCCTTGGATTTCTGTTTCCTGGCTTGTCATATTCTGGGTGCCCTGTATCATGTGGTGAATCATTTATCTCTGCTTGGTCAGGGGATGCACTGATTCTTTCCATGGGGACTTTTTCCATTGTTTATTCCTTAGAATTCTTCCCAGTCCTGGGGCCATTATCCAATTACCATTATGGTAGGACTTAGCAGTAGATTTGCCTGGCTTATTTTTCCTTTCTCCTTATTGATTTTCTCTCTTCTGCACATTTCCCTTTGTATTTATCACCTCGTCCTGTTCCTGGCTGCTTGTTTCCTTCTTCCATTGGAGGACTTCTTTGATGCCAGTTTGGGGACCACTCCCCATACCTTTACTGCTTATTATCTTCACTAACTGTCTGTTGCTTGTTCCAATAGAAAATCTATTATCTTCCTTCAGTCAACATTTTGTGCTCCCCTGTTTCTATGTGGGCAGTAAGTACTCCATTCATTTGCTTTGCAGGGGCATTTCTTGCATGTTTGGATCTCACTCTGTGGTGAGTGGTGCCTGACCAAGTATACGTAGTCTTAAATCTGTACTGTAAGACCTGTGATCATATACCATGCTAGATGACTGTGACGTTGAAACTCTTCCTACCACAGACCTGATGTACAATTTCAGATCCCATCAGGTGTTGGTTGATTGAGTCCATGCATTTGTTCTCTATACTTTCAAAATACAAAACACAGCACCAGATCATATTATGTGCACCATTGAGATGGAGTGTTTTGCAGGACTGCTTATAGGGAATACCTCACAGTCTTTTGCTTCATAAATAAGTTTTTCCTAGACTGTACACTCATGGACTAATATGAGTAAACCCTGACAGGAATCACTGCCCTTTTCTGATGATCCATGGCATTTGACACGTATCTTACCATGGACCTGATGCACAATTCCAGATGCTGTCAGGTGTTGGATGATGCACTCTGTCAATTTGATTGTACATTCATAAAGTTGGTTAGTAACAGACAAAATGGAAGGTTAGTTAAGTTTGACTTGTGTCAGGCATTCTAATAAAAATAAAATGATTATCACTAAAAGCTAAAAGTTTTATAAGTAGGTTAAAGATAATAGAATTTTGAATAGTGTACACCTTTAGATAATAACATTTCAATAAAAATAATTTAAGATTCAAGAATATCATTAGAATCATCAGGAGTAATGACAGGAAAAAAATGTTGGCATGGTAAAAAATTATGAGATTAATTTATTAAAAAACATCAACATTAGTTTACTGTATCTGTAATGTCCACGTTAAAATAATATTTCAAAATTACTTTATATCTGCTGATTTTTTTTCCAAAATTGACAAAAATACACTAATACCAGAAAGAAGTTCTTGAATTGTATTGTTAACTTCAGGAATAGATATAGTGATATTCTTTGACTTTCAGATTTGTCCAGTTTCTCTGTGAACCTGATGCAGAACGAGCTGTAGAAGAAAGAAATGGAATACTTTTGGATGGAAACCCTCTAATAGTTAGAAGAAGTTCTAAAAGGTAAGCTAACAACATACCACTGGAATCCATATGAAAAGGATTGCAAGTCTTTTTCCAGGTAAACAAAATCATACACTTCTTATGAAATTAATATCATCATAGCTGCTCTATCAAGACAGTTAGAAACTTAGTTGTATTTTCCCTTCTTCAGAAATAGGGGTGGGAGATAATGGATGCTTCAAGAAATGCCCTTTTTTTCACAATCATTATACTAAAGGAAAAAATCATTCTGTATAATTATAACTTCTGATTAGAGTAAGCTATGTATTTTGAGTGAAACTAGAATGAGCCTGGCCATCAGTGTAGGTAATTAGATATACTTTTCTTATGTATCTTATAAAGATTAGAGTGCAATGTTTCATCAGTTGGGTACACTCGCATTTAATTATTTTTCAGCTGTGATTTTTCAGCCATCATAGGAAATTTAGGTTAGTTTTAAATACAAATTCTTGGCTAACAATGCTATTAAAGCTTTGTAATAGAAGTTTAGTAATGAATGACAAATTAAAATAAAGTAAATGTAATTGTATTCAGTATAGCAAGTAACATACCAGTGTTGTTAAGGAAAGGAACAATAAGTAAACAAAATGGCATACCTTTGTTAGGGAACCCAAAAACACTAGTTCCCATTCTGAACCATAGTTGTTGATGTAGATTTCTTTGGAAATGACTCTTTCTGACAACATGCTTTACCTTCTAATATTATTTTATAGCAATGCAAGATAATGTTTCATGTTAAATTACTATTTAGCAACGCAGAAAATGTTTTGGAGATGGACTGACTAGATTTATTCAAAATTGTCTTATGTTCTTAGGAGGTGAGATCTGTTCCATTTTGGGATAATGAACTGTTTTGGAATTTTTATTTACCAACAAAAACATTGTTGAAAAGATCCAAAGTTTATTTTAACTATCAAAAACATAATACAGTGATAGTTCTAATTTCATGCAATCTAAATGGTGCTATAACTTTTATGTCAAACTGTTGGGGAGGAAGAGACATTAAAGATCAATTAGCTAAGAAACCCTGCTTGCTGAGGGTTCTTTATTACACACCAGGTGACTAAGTATGTGCAGATAGTGTTTGTATTAAAATCAAAGTTTAAAAACAAAAATCAATTATTTGGAAGTACATAACTAATAGTTATAAATATAATGTTATCCAGCAACATGATTGTCCTCCTTTTTCATATTGCAACACGTTTATTAGGAAAATGGGCATTTAGACTAATTGTTGTGTGAAGCATTTTTTCATTTCTTACACTTAAGATTTATTATTCTTTGTAAAGTATGTTTTTCTACTGAAGTAATTACAAGTTTAGTGTTGATTTCACTTCTGTAACACTGTATACACTTACATTTGTTCCAAGGCTTTCAAATACGAAGTCTTTTTAAGTCACCAAGGTGGAATAATGTTTAGTGTTATTTATAAACAATACAGTGTAGTCATGACTTTGGTGGTTTTAATGCCAGATACAGTTATAAACACGTTAAGCTAAAATAGGGCCAGGCACCAAGTCTGTAGAAGACGCTGCATCTATGGCTATTTATATCTATTGAATAAAGCTTTTGTTTTTCTACATATTAAAAAAAATTTGTATTTAATTAGAATTCTTATAGATAATTATTTCACCTGCTTTAAAACATACCCCTTCATTTGAATTGGTTATAGTTTTCATATGTTGTAGTACAGAATGGTGAAATGTGCTTGCTATCTCTTAGTTAAAATGTAAATTTTTCCAAACTTATTTTCCAGAGTTTTTAGTTTGAATGCATGGCTTCGTTCAAGTAACATAAACTTTCCCTGTCAGTGAATCAGATAAGAGGATTTTTTCAGATTCTGTTCATTCTATTTAAGAATGTGATCTATTACAATTACTTATTTTTGCTTTTTTATAATTTATAATCAGTTTTTTATATGTTTTTTGTTATAAGCTATAATAGATAAGATAGTCTAAAGATTTTCAGTAAAGCTTTAACATCAAGTTCAACACATATTGAAATTTTTATTGTAGGGATGGTCCCCGTGAACAAGGATATCAAGGAGGAAAGTTTGAAAAGAAAGGGAAAAAACAGATGAATGACAAAAAAGTTCATGTGTTCAGTGGAACATTGACAGCAGGTACCTATAAATTTTGTTAAAAAATATAAGAAAAAAAAGAGTTAAATCCATGTCATGCCTCATAAGATACAAAGCACCAGTGCTTTCGATCTCTGGTTTCAAATGGCACCAGCAGATGAGACTGGTGCTCTCCCACCCAATCCATTGCAAGCTAACAGTTAGTACCCATCATACAGCTAGGTGGAGTGGAATAATTAGGTTAAAGTGTCTTGCTCGAGAACATAAAAGCAAGACAACTTCGAAAACACAGCTGTCTGACTACACGTTCAAAGCGTGAAACCACTAAGACAAATATGAGTACCTAGATAATTGGCTATTTTATCCTTGTATATATCCTTGTAGTATATATAGTGTTGGTACGATATTTGTATATGTACACATACTTATGTTGCAGTCAGTGATAACTTTTTTAACAGAATGTAAGATATTTGTCAAATTTATTCTTTAGTTTTGAAATAGATTTATATAAACATGTTTGGACATATTCTTCAAGGATTACTTGTATTTCTTCCATCTTTAAAACGCTGATATATTATTTTTTTTAAATAATTATTTATTTCACAAATGTATTCACCATTGCTGCACTAGCAAATGCTTATATTTTGCAAATAAGCATAGATATGAATTTCACATACAGCAGTGCTGCAAGTAAGCTTTTGAATTTAGGAATCAGCAGGCCCTTGTTTTTTTTTTCTTTATGGTTACCAGAAAAAAGACTCGTAGAAATTTAATACAAAGTCTAAAACAAGCCTTGCAATCGTTTACCATGGTACTGACTGTTACCATTGGCATATTGGGTACTAATATTGATTCCATTCTTTTGTTATTATTCCATTATTGGGTAGTACTTTATGAAAGGGAGTTCTTCCATTGCAATAAAATTAGCTGTGTTCATTTTTGTGCACATATTTTCGTTTTATGTTTTGTAACATTTTGCTTCTGTTTCACAAAAGCACCTAGGAATTCTCCTTTCTTCAGGCTGAATTTGCTTTCCTAAAACATACTGCCATGCCTTGCACTACTGTAATGTTTGCTGAGTGACTCTTTCATAAAAGAGCTGCGACTTGTAATAAAATCAGTCTTCCTGGCAACCTGCGTGCCTTTGCAATTACATTACCCCCATTTCATGAACTAACTAACTGAACTGTTGGCACCATGAACTGTAAGCTTTTTATTTTACACATTCAGGAATTAAGACTCTGAAGCTGTGGGCTTTTCTCTGTTAGAATTTTCATTTTGTTCTTTTGTAATATCTAAATCATTTGTTTAATTTGTATTTTGGCTATTTTTTGGATTTATATTAATAAATGGCAGTATTTTTTGCTGTCTGTTAACTCTATTACCCCGTGTACCCTTTACTGCACATGACACAAGGTTTTAGTCTCTTACATTCAAAATTTTATTAAAATACTTTTTGTTTATGTTATACCAATTAGAATAGCATAAAATCTTAGCTAATAATCCATATTTTAATAGTATACAAGTTTTAAGTTTTTAATTCTATAAGGCAATATTTAAAAAAATCTTGTGTGACCCATGTGACACATTTTCTCTTAGCATGTCATCATCCCACCACCCCTCGAAAAAGTACAAAATTAAATGTAAAATATTCTCTATAAGATCGTTATTGCTCAAAGAAACCATAATTTTTATAGCCTTCAATTTTGTTTGGTTACAGAGCTATCAAATAGAAAATCAGACCCCTCCTGCCACACCCACCTGTCACATCCTCTCTTTCACAATTCCTTGATAGTTCTCTCATACATTTCATTATATATTACCTATAACCAATAGAAAGTCAAGATTTTCATCTATCAAATGACGTATTGTATAACATTTTGTTCTGAACAGTTAAATTTCAATTTCATTTAGAGTACGAATATCATTCCCGTGGGAAAGTTAACATGGTTACAGAGCTATCAAATTGATTTAGCCCATGTTTAGAGAGTTAAATGCCATTTTTTTTTAAGGTTTTGCAGTTCTCATTTTCACAAGCAATCATGTGCTGCACTTCTTCTAATGGACTGTGGGTCTAGATTTTCCATATAAACCAAACAGCAACAATCTTAGGTGCTAAACAACCATATTGTTTTACATGTGGATCTAATGGGGCATTTAAAAAAAAAGTAATATAATGTTGTGAAATGCTGAGAAAGTGCTAAAAAAGTATAATAAAGAAAAACATCACAAAGTAATTGCTGTAAGTGATTAACCATACTGAGACGGGTCTTCCTGTGGTCGTTGGTCAAAGGCCATGTAGACTTACATTCAAAATGTTATTGAACTACTATTTTATGAATGTATGTCAATAAGTTTGGTATCCAATTGTACATTATAATTCAAATTTTAGTATTATACATGAGTTAATTTCTTAATTTAAAATTAAATATTACAAAAACACACCTAAACATCGATTTTTATGTGACATGAATAAGGAACTCAAATTACCAATATTGACAAGCTAGAGTATAAAATAAGAACCTCCTATTTTTTCTATTTGCTGAGATATTGCAACATTTAGTGAATCAAACACTGTGGCTCACCCACCCACATCTTTCCATTTTTGGAAATACTTGCTTACGTACACCTACTTCTGTCTGTGATGTGTGAAGAACCCATTGAAAGCCCAGAATGTCCCCATGTGGTTCTCTGAGCCTTTGTAAAGTATTTACATGGGAAACCCTTTCTTTTCATGTTAGATTCCAAGTGGTAATTTAGACATTACTGAGCTTAAAAAATCTTATTTTTTTTACACCCAAATATAGCTTAGTTAATAAGCTTGGTAAATTATAGTGGAATTCTGTGGTACTTTATTATTTAAGTAATTTATTATTTTTTATTTCAAAATGTATATATAAAATTGAAAACAATTATTTTGTTTTACGTTCTCCGCTTTCAAAACTTGATAAGGCTTAGCATGTTACAGCAAATGAGTAGAAAGTTTGTAACTAGAAGATATAATTGTTTTCTATACTTCTATACCGTTCTGTGTTTTAAGAAAAAGCTGAAATTTAAAAACTTATTTGGAAATAGTAATAATGTATATACATATATAAACATTTGTGTTTTTGTGTTATAGTATGTAGTAATTCTAGAATGAAAAGATTTATGTAAATTTCCAGTTTTTTATGGTTGTTAAGACGTTAGTTGAATCGACCAAACCCGAACAGAGATACAATATTGAAAATAACAGATAAAATATACATTTTGTTTCTAAAAAGGGGTTTGATAATTCTCTAGAGGATTTAAAAATTTTCTGATGCATAAAAGTATTTTTAATCTTAAAATCAAATTTACTTCTCATGTTGGGGAGTCAACTTTCGAAAGTAAAAAATCCATGAGCAGATAATTAATTAAAAAATCTGATACTTTGTGTTCAAATGCCTTGTAATGTTTACTGATAATCTGCAATATTTTGTGAAGATGCATGTACATTTTAAAAAGTTACAGTATAGCTACTTTATGATTACTTTTGGGAATATGGGCTGGGTGGAATTGACCCACCCATATTTTAAAAAGTTACAGTATAACTACTTTATGATTACTTTTGGGAATATGGGCTGGGTAGAATTGACCCACCCATATTAGAAGGGTTAAAAGAACATTTATTATCACCCAAAGACAAAAATTGTTGTCATGATGACCAAAATGGACACTATTTGGAACACTGTACAGTGACATGAAGATTATATGTTATTCGTATAAGAATATGCATTTATACAAAAATTGTTTGAAGAACTGAAAGCTGAGATCAAGTTGGGTTTAAGTTGGTGGTTGCTTGTCAGACAACTTCTTTAATTAACTAAGCTAATGTGTCTCAAGTGCTTCAACTAAGTTTCAGTTTTCTACTTGAAATTTGCAAGCTGAATGGTATTGCTTAAATGTCCTGCCAATTTTGTTATTAATTCACCAGTGAAATGGAAATTGGAACTTATGGTATGACCAAGATGAAGGCCTAATTAAAATATGTTTCACATCTGATGGCCTTTAGTCAAGAATAATTTCTTCATTTCCATTATACAACATTTGTAACTGCTTTCAATTTGTGTATGTAAGGGCTGCTAAAGCTTCATGGTGTAGGCTAGTGTGTAAAGCAATAAAAGCTGTATTATATATTTTGATAAATAAAGTTCAAATGTTAGTTTCTAAATTTGAGATTTGATTTAAAATTTGTCAAGTAACATCTTTATTTATGGTGTATGTACCTTATACACACCAAGTAAACCATGTTATATCTCATACATGGTAAAAAGTGTGCATCATTAGCCTGTTAGGATACTCACAGTTAGTTGATAAAAGTTAATGCACATTTATGTTGGATCGTTGAGATCATTACGGTTGATGATAATGTTGAAATTTTATTTTAAGTGTCAAAATTAATTTATTCTAAAGACCTTAATTTAGAAAATGGCTCAGGGTATTGATAAGATATGTTTTTCTGTCTATAGATTTCCCCATGATTAATAGTGGTTGTTATTTAGTACATTAGTTAAACAGAAAAATATGCTTTGGTCGTATAACTTGCATTCCAGTGCTTGGGAATTAATTTACGTTCCATAGTGTTCTTATATATATATATATTTTAATAATGAATTATGAAAGTTTTTGATTTTTAAATGTTTGGCAGTGTAAACTTTTAATAATTTTTTAAACTTAATGAACTTATATTGGATTTTGCTTGTAAATGTAGTAATGCTATTGTTTTTTTTACAGGTTCAGGGAGCTTTAACTCTTTAAGAAAAACCTCCACAGATTCAATACCTTACCTGGAACATTATGGTGTAAGATTCAGATATTGATCATATTTTGATGTAGTGTTTTTCTGTTCAATTCTTAGCCTTTTCAGTTGTAATAAATAACTAAATATAAGCTCTGTATGTTATGGTAGGAATAATAAATTATTTCTGAAAGGTTTTCTTATAATACAAAGTACAACTTATTACCCCCAACTAAGTTAGGATATTGTTTTCACACCTCTGTGCGAATGAACAGTATAATTCAAAGTTTTCATCTGATAATGATCAAATATGGTACAAAGGTCCTCAGAAAACCAGTTAATTAACTTCTGGTGGATCTAGGTCAAAGATCAATGTCACACTGAAGGTAAAAACACAACTTTAAAATTTATTATCTGATTTTGATTGAGGATTGATGCAATTTTGATTGCGAAGGTTGAGTTATACCAAGTACCAACTGATTAACTTTTGATTACCATAATTCAAGGTCACACTAAAGATCAAACATTACTCAGAAGTGAGCATTTGATTTTCATCACGTTTAGTACAGAGGTTGAGTGTCCTCAGTATTATAGTATGCATACCGCACAATGCCTATTGTGGTTAACAGATTAGAAATTCAAGTTTAAGACATTGACAAGTTATAATAGTAAAAAAGAACCTCCCAACTTTTTGATTTGCTGAAATATCAATATATTCAGCAAACCTACCAGAATAGCCCGTTATACTACATTCTTTTGAAACCTCTTCTCATAAGTACATATTTATAACCAATAGAAAGAGCACATTCCAAACTACATAAACCTGACAGTCATTTGCAATTGACTTGAAGGGAATGCCAGAGTTTTAGTGAAAATGTTGAAGTTTGGTGATTAAGTTGGTGCTATGAACAGAAATGCAATTTTTTAACCCAAATATAGCTTAGTTAGAAAGCCAGGTAAGTTACAGTGATTTTATGTGTACCAGTATAATAATTTGATAGTTTTTTTTTATTTTCAAAAATTTGTCTTTGAAATGTACAAAAATTAATTTGTCTTCCCCCCTACTTTTGAGAGAATAAACGAGGAATGTGGCAAGGCTTAGTAAGTATAACATGTGAGTACAAGTCAATTTTGTAACATTATAAGTACTAGAAATTATTGTTTTTCTGTATATCTTCTATTTATTGTTCTATATTCTATAACTAAAAATTAAGCATTTATGAGTAGGTAGTAATAATATATAGACATGTTTAAAACCACTTACACACTTCGTATACCTATACTGCTAAATTCCGACCATACTGGGAAGATAACTAACGTGCAAATACCTAAAAAGTTTATTGGATTGGCCCAGACCTTGTACAGAGCTATATACATAAACATATTTTCACATTTTTATTACTGTAAACAAGTCTCCTTGCAACCACTATACTGTAAACAAGCCGACAAATCCTCTCCCACTGTTTTCTCAGATTCAAGTTTATGATAAGCTCCATGTGAATCATTGGCTTATTGCACCACACATACGTGTTTGCTATCGACAGTGTTGTATTATAGTGTCATGTAAACAGTCTAATGGCAGGAGCAGTGATTCATTGCTTTATGTTTGGCAAGTTTTTGCTTCAGCTGCTAACAGTAAAATAAACATAGAAAATAGATGTGAAAAGGTTAAAAGTTGAAACTCTCAGAAGTACTTTGGTACTTCGTGGTCAAAACTAAAAAGTATAGAACAGTACTGCTTGTTTTATTTCACTTTTTTTTATGGTGATTAGGAGTTCAGTCAAATTAACTGAATGTATTTAGAGTTAGGGTGGAGAAGTAACAGATAGAATATAAAGTTTTAGTGAAAAAAATTTGATATCTGTTTACTAGGTTTTTGAGATTATGCAAATGAAATTTGACGATTTTCAGATGAAAAAGTATTTTCAGTTTTAAAATGAAAATCACTTTGCACTTGGAACAGTCAACACTCTGATTCCATATACTTATGGACAAATTTTTGGTAAAAATACCTAATTATAAATTCTGATTTTTGTGTGTGTGTATAAAAGACTTGTAATGTTTACTAAAAGCTTGAAAAATTGCCTGAAAATACAGAAAACATGTTAAAAGTTATAATATGGAAACTGATGATCACTTTGGGGTCACGTGGTCATTGTAATCAAGCAAGGCAGTAGTGAAAGCGTTAATATACAAATCGGCAAGTCACATGATAACCACAGCCAATATAAAGTTGTGTTGGAACAACATGTACCAGAATTACATTTTGTGGTTATTTATTGTTTTACAGATAGCGTAATACTACCAAATATTTATTGCTTTTAGGTAGGGTAGGTAACAGCCCTTTCTGATGCAGAATATTCACACATTCAGATCATAAAGATGTGTTCAAATTAGGGAATCAGATGGGGGGATATTCTTTATGCTTAATAGCACTGGAAAACAAAGGAATATAGATCAACTTATTGCACCATCCAGAAAAAGATCTGCAACAAAGTGTATCCTGGCCATGGTAAGCAAAGTGTGGCATATTGTGACTGGTGAAAATACATGAACACAGTGCAAAAGCCATCAACATGTTCCAGGCAGTGATACACAACACAATCAAGAAGGATCTCCATCTGGAAAATCAACACAAGTCACAGGTGCTGAAGTTGCTGTAATGATATAACTGTTCAACTGTTGTATACCTCAAGTAGCTGGAGAATATTCCATACAAAGATAAACCAGTCAAGTTACCAGATGCAGTGCCTATGAATTTCTTTATGATCAGACTGTTGAAATGGGTGCTGGGAAACTGTTGTCCTTCTACACTACATGGATAATGGAAAGCATGCAGGGAGCAGTAATATACTTTGTAAATGACAGCTTTATGATGGAGCCTTTTGCAAAGGAAACTGTGCTACAGGCCTGTTGTCAAAATGCATGGTCATGAGATAGAGTATGATTGGACATAACGACACTGGCTGTAATGATGTAATGAAGCTCCAAAATTGTTTTAATGTAATGTACTCAACTCGATATAAAAGAAAATCTAAATCCAAATGTCACAATTTACAGAAGAGCACAAAGAGGATATACTTTTAATGTAGTGGATGTATTCATAAAATGTTTTTACCAGAATGCTTGAAGTAATGTTTTGCTGATTCTGTTCACAGACAGTTTTTTTTATTGAGAACATACTCATCATGAAACATAGAAACTAACACCAGTATTTGTGTTAATTTGTATACCTCTTTCATTTTGAGATATTCAAATAGTTCAAAAACTTGTTCATAAGTATTTGTGAAACAGTAGTGATATGTTTTATTAGTGATATTGCCTTGAATTGGACAGGCATTAAAGTTTTTAACACAAAAACTGCCAAGGCTGTCAATTTGACATTTAAAAATTTTTAAATTTAAATATCTTTGCATGTATGAAAGATAAACTGTTGTCCATTCATGCCTTTTCCTATATCCTTGTATTAAATACCCTGATAAAGGCAGAATAGTAAAATTAAAAATGTTATAATCACTTTTACCTAGAACTGCCAAAGACCCATCAATTTGACTGCTATTTACAATACACACTTTTATTTATAACAACATAAAATTCAGGTTTTTTTTGTATTGCAAGTAGCCTCCAGTTTCAGTATAAGCACTTGTTATATTTTCCCAAACTGAGCTCTTAGCTCTTTTATTACATTAATATTTGATTATGTTTTGGCCCTTGAAGTGTTAAAGAACAGATGTATGTTCATATGAATGAATTTTAGCATAGTCTACCTATAATCCTAGGAATTCCTGTGAGATGTGGCATCTACTTGTCTGTTGATTTGAGTATATATAATAAAGAAAGTGAAAGATACACAAAAATGGCTCAAAGAGAACGAATGTCTGATTAACAAGTGATAGAGATGCTCAGAACTTTGTCACAAAATGATTCTGATGAGTCCGGGCTTTGTGAAACAGAAAGTCCTGCAAGTGAAAGGGAGGAAAATTCCACTAAAGTGCCACTGCCATGAAAATAGCTTTCCAGGCAAAGAAGAGATCATAGCAGAAGCAGCAGTCCTGGACAATCCTCTGCAGTGCCAGCCTCTTTACCTGTGTCATCTCCTGCAGAAGTTGCAGATGCTCCAGCTGTGCCAGCCACTTTGCCCAGTACAGTACCACTCACAATGACTTCAGCTACATCATCACTGTGAGCTGACATGTAGGAGATTGGGAAGGATGAAACAATTTGGGAAATTATGGATCCAGGTGTTGAGGCTGCAGGAAGATGGGCTGCACAAAATGTTTTGACAGAAACTCCAGGTTCCACACAGTACACAAAATGCAACATTGATAGTCCTCTCAGTGCTTTTCAATTATTGATATGCAAATGCTATGCTACATCCTACAATGTACTGAAGCAGAGGTGCATAGGGAGCAAAACTATGGTTCCTGGAAAATATCTCTGGAGGAATTGTAAGCGATTATTGCACTGCTATATGTTCATGGGGCCTATGGTGGCAATAATACTTACCTAGAGAGCTTTTGGTCTGTACAATGGGGAATTCTTTTTTTTTTTTACAGAGACAATTCCAAGGAATTGATTTCAAGAAATACTGAGATTTTTGCATTTTGACTTGAAAGCAACGAGAAGTGCCCAAATTCAAACATACAAATTTTTCCTGGCATCAGAAATTTGTAATGGCTTCACTGAAAACACTGCAAACAAGCTAGGAGAGAACATTATTGTGGATAAGCAGCAATTTCCCAGAAAAGCACAGTATCACTGTACACAATACATGGCAAAGAAATCAGACAAATCTGGAATAAAATTTTGGTTGCCAGTAGACATTACCTCAAAATACATTCTTAATGGCATTGATTTCAAGAAATACTGAGATTTTTGCATTTTGACTTGAAAGCAACGAGAAGTGCCCAAATTCAAACAGACAAATTTTCCCTGGCATCAGAAATTTGTAATGGCTTCACTGAAAACACTGCAAACAAGCCAGGAGAGAACATTATTGTGGATAAGCAGCAATTTCCCACAAAAGCACAGTGTCACTGGACACAATACATAGCAAAGAAACCAGATAAATCTGGAATAAAATTTTGGTTGCCAGTAGACATTACCTCAAAATACATTTTTAATGGCACTCGGCTGATGGCACCCTACTTAGGAAAAGAGAGGAATGTGACTACAGACAGTTTTTTACTTCCCTTGATTTGGCAAAAGAGGTGCAGGAAAAAACTCATCCCAGTTGGAACAGCGAACAAATCAAGAAGGGAGCTTCCACCGTCTATACTAAACTTGCAACCAGAGCTGTACACCAGTACAATTTTGAAACACAGTGACTTTGCTACATGGCTGTTTACAAATGCAAGCCAAAGGAGAATGTTTGCATTCTCAGCTCTCTTCACATGTCAGTTGGTATTGACACTACTTTTAAAAGCAAAACAGAGACTGCTTTTCTACAACTAGATGAAGTATGGAGTGGATGTTGCAGACCAGATGACACGTCAATACTCATGAAAAGCTGGTTCTCGTTGATGGCCAGTTGCTGTATTTTACAATGTCCTGGACCTGGCAGCTATCAGTTCCTTTATTTTGTACAAGGAATGCACTGGAGAAAATATAAGTAGGAGAGATTTCATCTTGAAGCTAGCCTCAGCACTTCGACAAAAACAAGGTTTGAGAAAATTGCAAAACATCAAGCATCTCAGCCTGAATTCAGTGCCACATCCAGTAAAACACACAAAAGAATGCAATGCCAGGTAGCTAAATGCAATAAACATAGAACTTCAAATAAATGTGCCCTTTGTGAAAGACTTGTGTGTGGTAAATGCACAGTGAAAGTTGAAAGATGTTTCACCTGTGGGGATTGAGCTGCTTAGGCTAGTTTATAATAGTAATTGCATAATTCTCTTAAGTTTTTTACAAGTGTATACTGTTTAGAATAATTTACCTACTAGTTTGTATTTAAAGTTTTGTATGCACATATAGCTGCTTATGTGTTTACTAACTTGTTTCTTTTAATACGTTTATTATATTATGGTATTTAAGTTATTGAAGTTTTTTTTTGCACAACTGTTCATTTTAATACAGTGTTTCAGCTGTAATTAGATCTGATTTGTATTCAATAATTTGTCTTTCATTTTAATACTGACATTGTGATATGTAGCAGTCAAAGTGATGGCAGTATGGAGGTTCTAGGTACGTGTCAAACCCTGGTGGTTATAGTGTTAAAAGATATATTTCTAACAGTACTATTTGGTCTTGTTTTTTAGAGGGCAATTATATTAAACACTTTCATTTAAAAAAACATCTTTTAGTGCTGTTTTAGAAATCAAGATGTGATTTTATTTTTTCTTAATTTGACAATGTAAAATGTTTTATTTATTACTGTTAGACTGTTGGAACTTCAGAAGAAGAATTGATAGTTGTACATGTAGAAGATCCCACAATTTTCTTTTCACAAAAAGTCGAATCTAACCAGCACTTGGTAGAAATTGCAAAGCAACTTTCTCAGGTTTGTCCAAAGGCCAAGAGTGTTCAAGGTATTCCTCAGATGTTTAAGGTATGTATTTAAGAGAAAATGAAAATCTTGATAGTGTAGATTTAATGTTAGAAAATGGTTGTTTGGCGTACATAAGTCTCTTGGTTTTCCTTTAAGCCTTTTAAACCCTATACCTATATTTTATTTATGTTCAAATATTTGTCAATTCAAGCATTTAACTTTTAAATATCAAAAAAGAAAGTTTAAAATGAGTTACTTTAAGACTTTCTGTATATTCTTGACATCTGTACTGCTAATGAGGTGAAATTAATTTTTTATCACACATTAAAAAGTACCCATTGAAATATACTGATGTTTAATAATACTGTAATATTTTGTATACAAACACACTAGAAGAGAATCCTATGTTGCTAATATTACTAAATGTTTGGAAACTTAATGTTTACTACTGAACCGTTTGCTAGATAATATTCAAGTATAGCAAAAACTCATTGCTGTGTATAAGTTTTAAAAATAAAAAGGCCAAAGTGTGGATAGTCATATTATAACTTATAACCCTGAACATTTAGTTCAGCTATTATAAGGGATAGAAAATCTGAACAAATTTATACAACTCTTATTTTGCTCTTTAAAACTGATTTTTACATAAATAAAAAAAATCAAAATGTAAAACACAATGTAATTACTTCCTTTTGTATATATTTTGAAGTAAGAAAATTAAAGAAGTAGAAACTATGAAGTGTGGTGATTCACAGTACATATCTCTCTTAGATTATTTTTTATCCAGTGCATGTGCTATATATTAAATAGTGCTTAATATTAATAGAATTTAGATTGCCCTTTGCAAATAAATTATAAAAAAAAAAAAAGATGTAACTGTTTTACTCAACTGAACAAATTATTTCTAGCTCATAATCTTGAAAATTTTATGATACATTAGTTCCTGTTTTTTTAAAGCTAGATCAAATATTACAACTTTTGGTTTTCTATTTCTTAAAATTCTAACTTTAGTTTAACACATATTTTATGTTTGGTTTTAAATTGTGTATGACTACACAACTATGTTTAGGACCTTTACATTGTGACAAGAGAAGTCTTAAACAAATTTATTCATCCTTTTCATAAGTAGTGGTAAAATTAATTATTTAATTTCTCTCTTTTGAAATAACTAATCTTAACCAGTTACCTAAGATTTTTGATGTTTTACTTAAAACTTATCTTCTAACTTAATATTTTTGAACTATTATTTCATTATCTTATTTGTTACTCAACATTTAATGAAAACCTGATTGTCAAAATGAATTGTTGAAAGGTTTGGTCTCTGTTTGTGCCAAAAGACTAATGATGAGATTAATGTGTGAATTTTCTTCAGTTTAATGGGTAGATGATTAAAGATAAGTATTGCATAGAATGAAGTTTTTTTTATATTCCTCTAATGCAGATTTATGGAGCTCAGTTTAGTGAGGACCAACAGTGGTATCGATGTGAGATAATAAAAAACAACATGCCTGATCAAGTAAGGAAAACAAACAATCATGAATCAATTTCTTTATGGTTTTACACTATTCATATCATACTTGTTAGCAAACTGTGAATAATTTGACTTTACATGGATATATGGTGATCACGTTTTTAGTGACCACCGTTTTTTTTTTACATAGGTTGTTATTTATCATTAATATAACTTTTTAGGCTTCATTACAACACTTGAGCAAATCTGTGATTGATTAGTACTTAGGACTTAACAGTCCTGGTTAAGGTGGAACTGTAATACTTTGAGAACTTTCAAAATAACCTGGGACACACTGATAAGTTGTGAAGTCAAAGTGGTTGGTAATATGTATCCATCCCATAATTTTATCCAAGCAAGTTAAGTAACATTTATATTTACTTTGCATATATTTTCTAAACTGGTCTGTAGAAGTAACTGTGACTCAAATTTGAAATGTTTGAGGGTAAGAGTTAACATTTTTTTTAGTGTCATAGGAGTTGATTTCCCAGCAAATTCAAATTCAGATGTAAATTTATTAAGAGTGAATTTTTCACAAATAATTTTGAATGTGCATGGTCAAAAATGGTTATGTGGAGAAAAATGTTTGGTGCATTGCATCACTTAATCAGGTGTTATTCAACATGTAACAAAAAATCTGGTTGTGTAAATGAAATGTTGAAAGGTCTGGACCCTTAAAATTTAAAACCTGAGACACTGTTAATAAATCATACATTAGGAAATTGTATTTTTATTAACTGCTATAAATGATACTTTCTGAAAATGAAATGTAAATTTGGTAAACAACTATTCATTACTTAAGATTTTCAGACTTATTAATGTACATTTCCTTAAGTAATATTTTTGAAATATAATTTTTATTTGATTTTAAGCATTAAGCTTTGGAACAAATTGATAATAAAAAGCAAAACTTTGCAGGTTATAGCAATGAGAGTGTCCTATTCCTTAAGATTGGGCCAGATCGATTTTTAAAAACCGTAAACTGTCTTTTATTTCCTCTAGTGTGCTGTTAGATATATTGACTTTGGAAACAGAGAAGTGGTTAGTAATCAAAAGATTGTGGATCTTCCTGATGAACTGGCTTCCATACCTCCTTTAGCTTTCAAGTGTCGATTTCAGGGATTAAGAGGAACAATGATGGATACAGGAAATAAAAACTTTGAAGAGGTAAGTTAAGAATTTTTAAATTATTTTCTTTATTATATCTAGAGAATGCAGGAACAACTTTCTGTACTTAAATACATTAAAGAAAAGCAGAACAATTATCTTTTATCACATTAACATAGTTTAAATCTTTTTTGTATGATCTTATTGAAGTGCACAAATTATGATCTTTTAAAGAGGTACATTCAGAAATTAATTTAAAAACTTCGTTATCAATGTAGCTTGCAATTTAAATTTTTGTATAAGTATTAACTTCTTGATTTCAAAAAGAAATATTAAAAAGAAATCTCAGTCTTTGTTTTTCTCTATTATGTGACCTGTCTGAACTCCATTTTCTCCACTTCAGAATTTTCTAAATTCTAAAATGGATTGCTTCCATTGCCAACAATCAGAAACACACACACAAAAATATATATATAACATTTGTACCTCCTACCTGTTTGATATGCTGCGATATTAACAAACTTGTCAAACCCACCAGAAAATCTTTCTCTGACTTTTGAAATTGTTTGTTAAACAGCTTTACGTGGCTGGTGGACATGTTTATAACAATTAGAAAGATCAAATTCTCCTATACATAAATCTAATAATTCTGTATTTAGTCTTTTCCCTGTAAGCATTTAGTTGACAAGAATTGCTTAGACTGTGTTGAGCATAATTGGTACTCCAAACAGTAACAGATTTTTAATCTGTTTATAGGTTACATAGAAAGCTGGATAAAGTATAGTAGTTTGGGAGATTTCATTGTATTGACTAATCTGTTTTATGTTCTAAAATCCATTTTGAAAGCTATATGAATTTTTTATGAACACCCAAATTAGTGAGACTCAAAGAGTCTTAGGGGGAAAAGGTAAAATATTTTTACTTGTGTGCAAATGGCTTGAGTAGTCAGTGAGTACTACAAATACTTATTTTTTATGTAAATTTTATTTATAGTTACATATTTTTTAACAAAATTAACTATAATGTGAAAATTAGAAACTTCTCATTTTAGCCAAGAAAATTTCAGTAAAATATGATTTAAAATTTCACTAGCTCTAGTGAAGTGTGAAATATGACACTCAGATCATCCGCTGTTTATGTTACCTGTATGGAAAACATTAATGTGCTCTTGTTGTGATTATTACTGAAGTGAGAATTATTGCTTCAGTGGGTATAAAGTACAGCAATAAAACTGTAAAATTTAAAGAAAGCAGATGTGAAAATATTAACAGTTAAACTGTTAAGATAGGGGACTTGGAACTTTCTGATCAATACTCAGAGGAACAAATTGTATTATTCATATTATTTCATATTTTCTAACTTTTCACTGTACATTGACTTCGGTATAGTTAGAGTTAGGGTAGAGAAAAGAATAGATAAAAATATAAAGTGTTGCTGATAAAAACTTTTGCTATTCATTTAGGAGGCTCTTGAGGTTATGCAAATGAAATATGAAAACTGTAAGAGGAAAAAAGTATTTTCATTCTTAGCCTAATGTTTCTCTGGTGGGAGAGTGGTAAGTTTATGGACTTACAATGCTAAAATATGGGGTTTCATTCCCTGCAGTGGACACAGCAGATAGCCCACTGTGGCTTTGCTCTAAAACAAACAAACTCATAGCTTGACAACCACCTTTCACTCAGACTGACTTTGTAAAGGCTTTGGAAGTTCACAGATCTAGTAGAAACAAGGATAATAAAAAATATTTAAATTCTACAAAAGCAAGTAGGGATCGATATATATACTAGCTAGCTATAGTAATATACAAAGTTTAATGCTACAAAAAGTATTGAAACAAGAAAGTCAAAACTACAATACTGAGTTACTTAACATTTTTTAAATTTTATCCCTACTTTGACAAATCACTGTAATTACATTAATCTGAACCAAAGTGGGGATAACATTTTTAAATTTTAAGTAATTTAGTTTTTGCAGTCTTGACTTTTTTGTTTCAATACTTTTTTATTATACTTGTTTGTTTTATTTTTATTAGCTATATCTTTGTGCACCAGCAATACCAAGCATTGGGCATGCGTATACCCGATTTGATTTTATTACTCACCTACCCTAAAATCTAATTATATGCCCAAAGTAGCACATCGTCTATTTTATATATATACAAGTATCTCTTTTGGTAGAAGAAAGGAATTATTAGGACTCCAGATGGAAGAACTCTGTGAAAGAATTTGAGAGATAAGGCTCATCACTTTTTTAGTACACTTGTCTGTAAAAGTCACTTGCTTACTTTGAGATTGAAATTTGTTGAACTACTTCATAAGTACAATAAGCTTTAGTTTGGCTCAGTCAATACTGTGAAATAGTCATTGTTAATATTCAGACATTTTAAAGTGGTTTTAAACAGGCAACTTTTATGGCTGCCATTGTGTTTTATCATGATCTCTAATATTAAGTACTGCCATACTTAATGATACTTTATTATAAAATATGTTTTTGTGTACAACAACCTATTAATGCTTGCTAAAAGCTTGTCAAATTTTGTGAAGATCGTCAAAGTAAATTGGGAGTTATAGTGTGTATAGTTTCACAGTTTCAAGGTTGGTCAAATAACCAACTTCATTCTTATAAGTTTAAGCTTAACGAACTTGAATTATTCAAAAATAATAATGAGGTATCATAATATTTCAGTTGCTTGGATAGTTAGAATAGTTGTAAACAATAATATTCCAAAATGATTACTTTGATTAGTTGATAATTTTTTTGACATTAATTGATTTAATCATAATTTTGATTTATTGATATTTTACATGGCAGTAATCAGTGTAATCAATACTCATTGGTAATTGATTATTTAAGTTAATCATGCATTTCTATTCATAGGTACTGTGATACCACCAAATATTGATTGATTGATTGCTTGTAGGAAGGGTATGTAGCAGCCCTTTACTATGCAAAATTTTGATACATTTAGATCATAACATAATGTTTAGAGACAACAAGGGAACTATTGGTCCATCTCGGCTGTCCTATTCTCTAAACTAAAACTATCAAATAGATAAAAAATTAAAATCTTAAAGCCAGCTATTATCATTAATATAGTTATCAAGCTTTCTCTTAAACTCATTTAAATTTACTACCTCCGCAACATCGGAAGGCAACCCATTCTAGAGGCAAACCGCTCTGTTAGAAAAATAAAACTGTCTTAGCTGAAGCTGTCTCCTACCTAGTTCTACTATTCCTGCTGTTAAGTATGAAAAAAGATGATGCATCAACATGTTCAATTCCCTTACAATCTTAAATACCTCAATCAGATACCCTCTAACTCTTCTTTTTTCAAGAGAAAATAATTTTAGAGATCTTCATCTCCCCTCATATAATAACCCATCCATCCCAGGCACCATTATAATATGTTTAAACGATACACACCTTTTCACACAGTTAAGTTATCTTCCCTGTGCATCTGCCTTGGAGATTTGCATGCCACCAACTTTTAGACAACTCCCACCTAATCTCACAAGATTTCTTCTGAATTGTGCTACTGCATAATGATGTTTTTATGCAGCAAAAGCCCTCTACCAATGGGAGGGCAACACACTTCCTTGCACAGTAATTCCTTCTATGCTTTTGCACTTTGAATCTTCATTCTTTGCTTTGGTACTGAACACATCAGATGTATTTTCTTTTTCAACTTAATGAGACTTAGAAGTTTAAGGAACTTAATTTCCTTCTTATTTCTACAAACTATGAACTCACAAGCTGCTTTTAACATGTACTACTACTTATGTGAGTGAACAATTTCTCCTCACACAGGTAATGTATCAACTATGGGTTATGCAGATGCATTGATTGAGAATGACTTGACGGCCATTGTGCATAGGGTAATATGCAGCCCTAACTTTCAGCTCCAGTCCTTTCTTCAAGTGTTCCTTCCCATAGTTTTGAGGGGAGAATAAGGAGGATGAATTTCAGTGCTTGTTTTCTCTTGCTGATTATGCTTAGGAACTTCTCTCCCTGTTAAAGAAAGCCCTCAAGCTTTCTCACATTATCAGGTCATAATTTTATAGGTGTGTAACATTCTTTCTCTTTCCTCTGTGTCATATGATTTTCTTCATTCCCTACTTATTAATCGTAACCCTTTTCATTTTACTTCTTCCTGATATTGGCATTCAAGCTGATTCCTTCCTTAACCAACTTCTTTTCTGCAACCTCATGCCCTACCCTCTTTGCTTAGCTGATTATTATTTCCAGAATTTCAGCCATTTTGAATTCCATTTCTTGAGGTTTCACCCTCCAGTGTCCTATACTCTTGTTTTCATTTGATCCTTTGTACCATAATTCTTTAGCTTTTCTCTATACATCTTAAATCTGAAGCACTTCTCTTTGCCCCAAAGGATTTTGCAAATGATCCTCATTCCCTTTTCTTCTGTATAGTTCATTCTATTTGTTCTTCCATTTCCTGCTCACTTGGCTCTTTCTTACTGGGAATTGTTAGGTAGGGATACATACCTTTTCCATGGTCGATTTCTTTCTTCTTTTCTATGAGATCTTTACCTTGAAGTTTTTGGGGTATTCCTGATTTGATTGAATCACAGGTAGGAGCTGTCCATCCTCAATTCTTGCTTTCCTCCGTTTCTTCCAAACTGTCTCAAACCCAACCCTACACCACTGTATCTCAACCTAGTCCCTGTTTCCCATCTTCAACTCTCTTCTACCTCTTCTTCCTGGCATCAGATTTGTTGGTGACTACTAAGTTGAGTCGGATCCTGTGGGAACCCATTTTTTGTGGTTTGTTTAACTGTGGTCACAAATATCTGTACACAGAGGTGTTACTATACTTCTTACCCATGGACATTTTCTCCAGTTCTCTTCCCTAATCTAATCTTCTTTTCTCCTCCATCTGATCCCATCTATCTTCAGTGTCTTAAGGAGGCAATGGTCATCAATGCTTCCAAAAATTTCCTCACTCCCACTCAATATTTTATTCACCTGAGCTGTGATCAATCTTCTTTCATCCACTTGTAAGCTGTGGAACTACTAGTCACCAGGATTTGTGCCTATCCTACTCATACTATATGAGAGGTTTTTCACTTTTGGGAACCATGACTTCACTGCAATCACTTATCTCTCTTGGTAGTATGCACATGTGTCTCCTTCAGTGGTCCTTGAGTGGCCAGTGGAACCACTCACTTGAACCTTTAACCTGAAGTGTTGACCTGTCCCTTCCTCTACTCAAGGATCTGTGTTGGTGGCTGAACTGATCCAATATCACCACCAGTGTTCCCTTATCTCCACCCAAACCAGATCTGCCTGCGCTTCTTCACTGAGGCTTCCCTCTCTGGTTGGGGAGTATTTGTGAACAACATTTTTGCATTGGTCACATGGACCCCAGGATGAGTTCTTTCTCCATATCATTGCACTTGCACATGCTCCCAGTCCTTACTCCTCCATGTGGATTGTTTCATTATGATCCATTCTGACAACCATACAATTATTTCTTATATAAACCACCATGAGAATACCTGATCCAGGACCTTTTGCTTTCAAATCCTTTACCTTCTTTATTGGGCCATTTCTGAATGAGTTCATCTTATTACCTGCCATGTACTGGGCACGATGAACCTGGTTGCAGACCACCTCTTTCTGATAAACTGTGTTTTGCCTAAAGAATAGTCTCTTCGCCCAGGTTTCCTTTGGTTTGACTCTGTCTTGGGGATGCCACTAACTGATGCCTTGCTACTCCTCTCAGTTCCATGCTTCTTCTTTTTTCCTTGACCCTGACTGTCTATGCTTTCAACCAAAACTGATCTCTCCTTTCCTTTATGCATACCCACCTCTCCTTCTTTTAACTCGTGTTCTGACCATGATTCATAACTCTCCTTGTCATGTCATGTTGGTTGCACCCCTCTGGCTGGCTCAACCTTGATTCTCTCTTCTATGTCACCTGATAACCCGACCCGACTCTTTCCCTGTTACTATGCCATCTTTTGTGCTTCATCCTCACATGTCTATGTTCCATCAAGGGATTTTGTCCATCTTACTTCACGTTTGGAATTGTCCAATCCTTTACCCATAGAATTGGCCTCCAGTATCATGTCATTTTCCTTTCTCATTCCTGTTGCGCATCTGTTGTCACTGTCTTCCTGACTGTCCCACCATTGGCAATCTCTCCTCTTTCTTTGCTTGTCTGTTTAACTGTGGATCAACTGCCTCCACCATTGCTGGTTATCATGTGGCCTTGTCAACAACATTTTGCCTTTCTTGTTACTGCTGGGTGTTTCTTCCCCAGTTGTCTCCACTTTTTTCATTCATTCCTTCTCTATAGATCCCATGCCCCACTCCTATGCCTGACTGAGACCTTAATGTCATTCTGTTTGCCCTAATGCAAGAACCTTTCAAGCTGTTGGCAATTTGTAACCTATTCCACATTCTCTCAAGCCTTATTTCCTCTTACTTCTCACCTATGGTCATTGTCTTTTGGACAGACTATTGTGTCTTTTTCGTGCTAATTGTTGATACTTATCTCATACCTCACACTTTTTAAGTTCTCATTACAGACTATTCATTCCCTGGGACTTCTCTTCCTCCAGGGAAATTTCTCTTTCTATACATTGGGTTTGACTAATTCTAGGCTTAGTCTACTCTTCATTGGTGTTTGATGCTCACAATCTGTTCCCCATCCTTCCCATCAAATTTGCCACCTCTCTCATTCTCTCACTGTTCATTTCCAACAGCCACTGGATGAGTTTCTTCAAGTGGGCACATAGACTACTCTTTACACCTTCATCACACATTATCTTCACCATCTGGTTGTCTCATTTCCCAAATGTTACTCCATGCCTCTGCCATTCTATAGTCTACCCACTGTAACTAAACTGGTGAATACTATTCTTTTTTTTTTACATCATTTGCTTATTGGATTCTTCCAGGTGGCTGGTAATGCCTCCCATGGTGTATTTATTTCCAAAAATTATGCTTTGAGATGGGGTGTTCCAGCAAGACCACTTGAGGTATCCTCATGGTATATTTATCTGACGACTTTCTAATACAGCCAGTACATTATTCCATGGACTATCATGGGAAAAAAAAACAATACTAGGGAGTGCTCTGTCTGCTTCTCTGGCTTGAGCTTAGTTGCTTTTCAAAATAGGAATATGCAGTCACCCATTGTACTGTCTACAGTAAAAGACCTTTGTTGCTAAGGGCTAGTGGTGATCCAGGTGTTTTCTCCATGTCTCCCCACCATGAATTCATCCCCCTTTTCTCTTTGAGTGAAGCACAGTAGACTTGTCACTTACTAGTTCCTAGCCACTGGGATGGTGGAACATGAAGAATCATCATCGACTAGGACCTGACTGCTTGGATTAAAACAACGGTGCCAAGCGACGGGAAGTGGGACAGTGGTGACACTGTTATAATAGCACATAGTACAATACTGTGTCCTTTTCCTGCAGTCTGTGACTGTTCAGTACAGTTGAGGCAAATACATTACATGATATGTGCCCTCCTCCTCCTGCAGCCTGATAGGGTCCAGGTAAGCACACACCACTATGCTGTGCCCTCCTCCTATGGCATATCTTTTCAGTAGAGTCTAGGTGAGCACATACTATACACATGTGCCCTCCTCCTGTGGACATCACCTGTTCAGTTGAGTTGAAAAAAACATGCACTGATAAGCCATGCCCTTCATATGTAGCTGGTGTTTGACATTAGAGTTGAGGAAAGCACAAGGTACAGTCTGAATGTGCCCCAACCACACTACACATATTGGCTCTCTGAGTTCTTGTGTGCAAGTACTTGGATGGCCATGTTCTTATTCTGCCAATCCTTGTGGCATATGGGGTTGTTTGATTCTTCCTTCCTTTTTCCTGGGCAAAGAGTATATCCTGGAAGAGTTGAGTTTTGGTCTTCCACAGGTGTGCTCTTATGGAGCCTCTGCTACACTCCATGAGTTTCCTTTTAGCTTTTTCTGAAGAGAACTTGTATAGGTAAATTTTGTGAGATTTTAGTTTAACTCTGTGAAGAGGTCTGTATCCTCTCAGAAATTAGCATTTCCCTTATCCTAAATTATATTTCTGATAGACACCTCTTCACACACATTCCCATCCTTTCTATCCACTTTTGGTGCACCTTAGTATTCCTTGTCTCATCAAAGAATGAACATTCACAAGTGCAAAAGCAAAGGAGTTAGCGTGCAAGGAGGCATGTCATCCTCCTGTTGGTTGAGGGCTTTTGCTGCTAAATAATGTCATTATGCATTCTTGTAATTCACAAGAAATCTAGTGAGATTAGATGGGAGTTTCCTAAAGGCTAATGGCATGCAAATCTCTAAGGCAGACACATGAGGAAGATATCTTTACTGTGTGAGGAGGTGAGTATCTATCAGAAGTACAATTTCAAGTAGGAAATTGTTAATTTTAGAATTTCCAAGATGGGGATATCTCTTGCACTAATGACATTGGAAAATAAAGGAATATCAATCAATTTTGGGCACCAGGAACAGGACATACAGAAATAAACCTTCAACAAGCTGTATCCCAGCTATGGTAAGCAAAGTGCAATATTTTGTAATAGGTGAGAATTCACAGACATAAAAGTCAGTGACAAAAGCCATTCACATTTCCCAAGCAAAAGTATTTCCATTTGGAAAAGCAGCACAAGTCATATATATACTCAAGTTGCTTCCACAATTTTTGCATATCTCAATCAGTTGGAGAACAAAATGGATATTCATACTATTCCACACAAAGACATACCAGTCAAGTCACTGAATGCAGGGCCTATGGATTTCTGTATGATAGAACAGTTGAAACAGGTGTTGAGAAACTTGTCTTCTCACATTAGATGGATAATGGAAAACATGCAAGGAGCAATAGTGTACTTTAGACATAACAAACTTTAAGATGAAGCTTTTTCTAGTGGAACCTAGGCTATAGGGCTATTGTTAAGATGCATGGTTATTAGATAGAGCATGATTCGATGTGGTGACATACTGTAACAATGTAGTGAGGCTGCAAATTTGTTTTTATATAACCTACTCAAACTCCATAAAAAAGGAATTATTAAACCTAATGTTACAGTTTGCAAAACAGTAAAGAGAAGATATACATTTTGTGTAGGGAATGTTATGTCAATTTTTTTTTACCAGAATGATTTAAGAAATATTTTGCTGATTCTGTTCACAAACAGCTTTTCATTTAGAATATGCTCATCATGAACCTTGAAAACTGACGGCATTAATATTTTGTTATTTTGAAATAGCTCAACAACTTGCTCTTAAATACATGTGCAACAGGAGTGATTATGTTTTAATTATGATAATATTTTAAATTGAACAAACAGTGAAGTTTTTAAAAGATATTCTTCTGACAGTGCTGCTTTATCCTATTTGTTTAAGAGCAGTTATGTTAAATTTTTTTTAGTAACCCTTGCATCCAAAAAATAAATTACAATTAGCTGTTTTAGGTGTATTATTTTACTGAAGTTTTGTTAAGCTCAGCTGAAAAGTTTATGATTTTTATGTTTTAGTTACTTTGGTTTGAAAATATATAACAATAAATAGTATATATATATATATATATATATATAAATAATTGAAATTTGTAGCACTCATTGCATACTTGAGCTGTTTGCATCCAAGTAAAAATATTTGACATTTTCCCCTAAATTTCATTGAGTCTCAGAAACTTGGGCATCTAAAAATCTTTGTGGCATTCAAATATGCATCTTGGAACAAAAAAAATATATCAATCACTTAAATATAATTTTCCAAGACTACTATAATTTACTTGGCTTTCCATATAAGCTATAAATAGGTTGAAAAAATTCTGTTACTGTTTGGAGCACCAAATTTGATCAACGTAAACCAAGCAATTCTTATCAACTCGCAGCTTATTGTAAGATTTACCTAGAGGAGAATACGCTCATTCTGTTGTTTATAAACATATCTATCAGCTATGTAAAAATGATTAGTAAACAATTTCAAAAGTCATAGAGAGAGTGGAGAGGCTTCTCTAGTGGTTTTGACAAAGTTATTGATATCTCAGCAAATCAAGAAAATAAGAAGTTCAAATTTTGGGTTCATTCTTGTGAGAAGCCTACTTTAAAAGTTAGAATATTCTGAAGTGGAAAAATTGAGTTTGGATATGTTAAGTGACACAGAAATGAAGGTTTGTATTTTTTAATACACTTCTTTTAAGTTAAATCTTAGATGATATACAAATATTTATTATAAACTAAATTTCTTGCCAAGTTTATTGAAATATATTGATGATAAAGTTGTTTAATTAAATTTTGAATAAAACACTGTACACTTCAAATTTATTTTACAGAAAGAATTAATTGTTTAGTACTATAATCAACTAATTGAAGTTAGTGTTTCCAATTACTACTATTTTTGATGAATTTGATTATCTAAGTAATCAAAATATTGTAAATATGGTTCCTCATTATTATTATTTTAGATTAAGTCAAATTTTGTTCAGCTTAATCTGTTAATTTAATGACTCATAAAAGTAATCAGCTAACTTGAATTAATTGATGACCACTAAATTGTTGTACATGAAGATGCCCATCATATTAAAATCAGTGTATTTCAAGTATGTCTTTAAAAAAAACCAAAACATTATAAAAACAGGTAGATCAGTCTTGTGAGAATAATCAATTTTTTGAATATAATGGATTAATCATTTAACAAAATATTAATCACCCAGCTGTACCTACAAAGCACCAACCAATATCAAAATGTAGTTCTCATAGATGCCTTTCTGCCATAACTTTATTTAGGCTTTGGTTGTCACATGACTTGCTGATTTGCATATTCAAAACTTTTAATATAATACACTCAGCCATGTAGTTTATGTGATTTTTGTTTGTCAGTAGTCATTTTAGCCTGGTGAGCAAAAACTATTGTTATCTTTAGGATGCTGTTTCTATTTACGTAATGGTAACAAAAATCTGTTATATGAGCACTCAAGTTTTAGAAAGGGTATATAAATTGTATTATAATATGATTAATATATTCAGTTTAATGTACTAATTAAAGTGGAAAGTGTTCAGCAGTTTCAAAATTAGTAAGTTGTTTAAGTAAAGAGTCAGTAACTGTGGTCGCACATTCAAAATTGAGGCAAGGCCAAATATTTTGACATAAATAATAATACCTGTGCTTCTTAAAAATTGCATACAAGATGGAAAGACTGTATACTATATTTTTGTTGTGTATAAAATGTAGACTGCTACTAGCTGCTGTAAACTTTTAGGTTTTTTATTTATTGCAAATCCTATAAACGTTGCAATGGCAAATGAAAATTGTACCATTCTGTACTATTAGAAGTTAGCTTGTTTTTCTTGTCAATCCAAGTTTAATGTTTTTTTTTCTTTATTCAAACATATTTGTGTAAAGCCTTCATATCGAATGTTACTCTGTTTTGTATGTTTGATAAAGGCCTTTTTGATGATGCGTACCACATGAAGTTTCAATAGTTTAAGTACCTTGGCTTATATCTTATAGAACTTGAAATTATATTAATCACATGTTTTTATCTGAATGTATAACATCATGTTCTTTCTTATTTTTACATGGCAAAGGGAAAAAAGTTTTTGAGCCAAGTGACGGATGGCCATGTTGTCCATGCCCATCTACGTCCTCCACCAGGAGAAAAAATTGTTTGTTGCTGGGTTATTAATGGTTCTGTTAATGGGTTAAATATTGGTCAAGAATTGGTTAAAAAAGGTTATGCAGTCCAAGTTGAGAGAGATGGCACTATTATTAGTAGCAAAAATGTAGAAGATAGTTCTTTATCTGGCAGGTGAGTTTATGGATAAAAATTGTACATAACTTGGTTTTAGTTATTAATGTTTTTCATTTGGATTTCACAGAACAGACATATTAGTCAGTTTTAAAATGTAACAAAGGAAAGTTTTCCAAAAATGTTTTATAAAGTGATTTTAGCAACAAAAACTTAGACAAAAATTTAAACAATTATGATTTTTATGTAATATATTTACGTGTGTGTGTGTGTGTGTATGTATGTGTATATAAACAGTAATAAAAATAATTATGGAAACACGCAAGTGATACACATACAGGAGTCACAAACAACAAGTAATGGCACTCAGGTGAAGTTACTAATGATGGGAAACATTACTGCAGATAATACAAAAGAAAAACAAGTTGTACAATTCACTAGTATTTTATGTGTGAGCCCCTTTGCTTTCAAAGAGCATTACTCCTTATTTTCATGTTGCTGTAGAGTTTTTCTGGCCTCCCAGTGCACCCTAATTTTTTCACTACAACATGAAATACAAAGCTTGTCGCAAAAACAAAAACACATTTTCTCATATTGTGAGTATAGTCTAACTGCCCACATAATTAACTTAAAATACAAAGTGTTTCAGAATCTGATGGTTTGTATGAGTTTTAGTTTCTTGGTGACATCAGAGATAGATATTTATTTTGCGAGGTGAGCAAGTTGTCTTCTCTGCAAATTGACTTTAGAGTGAACATAACCTCTATCCCAATAAAGAATAACTGAAGGATAATAAAATGTTCTTTTAGCTTAATGAATTTTGAGTGTTCAAGTGGAAGTAAGTGCACCACCTTTTGTTAAATTGCACTTCTTCTCATGGTTACTGTTTACATAAGCTTTAGCTAGCTTAATGAATTTTGAGTGCTCAAGTGGAAGTAAGTGCACCACCTTTTGTTAAATTGCACTTCTTGTCATGGTTACTGTTTACATAAGCTTTAGCTGCATGTTGTTTGATTTCCATGTGTGAGTGTGTGCATGTCTGTTAGTCATAATATCCTGAAATAATTAGACTTCAATCATTTTAATAGACATATATGCTAATCTAAGATACATGAGATTGTTATTGTACTGTTTGTGTAATTTATGTGTCCATGGCACTAGTGCTTGAGACAGCCTCTTCAACAAGTTTTATATTTGCAGGGTAATGTGAAAAACTAAAATGCCACACAGAAAAACACCATTCCAGCATCAGTATTTAACCTACGTAGACAATAATAGCCATGATCTTTTGTGTTGGTATAAATCATTGCAAAAAGACAGTAGCTTGTGATAATAGTGGCAAACAGCAACTCTTGCATATGGAGAAAGACAAAGAACTGGCTAAGTTAAAGTTTAGTTATAGTCAGTGAAAACTGCCCTAAAGAATAATGGAAACAAATCCAGCAGCAGCACACTTTCTGCTAGTTCTTGCTCATCTAGTATAGTAACTAATGCTTCTATGTTATTTCCTGCTCTAAATTATCACTACTTTTTACCTACTAAAGGCTGTACTTTTTAGTCCCTACTTATCTTGATGGGCCTGGTTTTATCATTGTACGATGGTAGAATATTTTCCAAATGTTCTGTAATACTTCCCACAAATCAACCAAATTGTTTGTTTTGCTCTCTGGCTTTGTCAGTTTTTGATAAGCCCAAAAAGCCGCAAGAACAGACTTATCGTGAATTTCCACCCAATGAGTTATGTTCCTAAGTGAATGATGTATATCAGAATATGCCTGTACTTGTCTGCAGGCTACTATGAATTTTGTGTAGGTCACTGACACCATTGGCTGAGATGAATTCCCAAACTTGTACTAATCCTCTATCATGCTTTACTATAGATGTTGTGCATTGACGATGATACCGTTATCCTCTCTGTTGTCAAACAAACTCTCATTGATTGTTGCTGAACAATTATAACTTGGATTCATCAGTAAAAAGTACATGTCTGCAGCTTTGCTTATTTCATTTTCAGTGGTCTGTAACTTTTTGGTTGGTTACATTTTGACAGCATACTTGCATTGAAACTGCTTTGTGCTAATGTGTGTCTCACTGTTTGCAAGTAACGTTCACACGTATATTAACAGCAAGGTTGTTCTTAGGATATGTGCTCGACTGTTGTATGGCTCCTAAAGAACGTACACTGTGATACTTATCATCACTTTGGAGAGTTTTAGTTTTCTACCTTGAACACTTCTATGATTAACAGTGCCAGTTCCATTTACACTTTTTCAGAGTCAAGCATACAGTTTGTATTGAAACATGGAGTCTTGCCAAAAAAATTTTGTGTGGAGTAAGCTTGAAGCCAAAACTTTGAGTTCCACATGTTTGTCATGTAATATTTTTTTCCTGGAAACCTGATTGGAATCACACTACTGCTACTGGGAATTCTATGACTGTTAGTACTTTATATAGGAGCCTGGTGGTAAGGATGCTTGAAATGCAGTCATGGAATCAAAATCAGACACTAAACATGCTCAATCGTAGGGGTATTTTAACATGTTGTTCATGTGCATGAGTTTGAAGTGAATGGTGTTGAGTTGCTGTCTTTCCTCCAGCCCAGTGTTTCTTAAACAGTGGGTCATGAGCAGGTTTCAAGAGGGTAACATGCTGTATGCACCAAGTCAACTTGTTTTAGTCTGAGAGGTGCACATATCACCTCTGTTATGAACTATGACAAACGTTTTTCATCCTTATCAAGATAATGGGGTTCACCGACAACCAAAGTACAGACACAGGGGTCGTCTGTCAAATCCAGCTGAGAAACACTGCTCTAGCCTGTCACAAAATCAGGTATGGCTAGTGCAAGTAGCCCCTGAATAGGTTTGTTTGAAAATCAGCAAACAATATAACAGCTTTTATAGGCTTTACACTTTTGTGATACTTTCTGATTGGTAAGATCACAATGAGTCAGTGTCAAATATCAGCATGTGACTTTAATCTGGTGTTTCTTTTTTTGACATGATAAAAGGGTGGCATTTCCATAGTATTTGCATTTCTTACCTTTCCCTCACCATTCCATGGTTATTATAAATATTGTATACATAGATATACATACATGTGTGTGTTAATTTATGTAGAGAGAGTTTATCAACAAAATTAATAATTTTTACTGTGACACCAGTGACACCATTTTAAGAAATCTGGAAGGTATTGCTGTAGTAATTATTTAATTTGTCTATGAATTTCGAATTTCAAAGTATCTCAGTTATTTTGTACATAGAAAAAATATAACTAAAGATATTGTGTGTACTAATTGGATGGAAATGAAAAAGTTAATTTTAAGGATGTTGTAAAAAGAACATTTTTCAGGTGTTGCATTTAAGCAAAAAATATGTTACTGTAAGTTTTAAGGAGCATTCTTCATCAAAAATTGATTTATTCTGTATTACAGAGCTAGTGAATAATGTGAAACTTTACATGGTATATATATAATGTGTAATTTTTAATTGATAGGCCTGTGTTGGGCAAGAAAACGGATCAGAGATATTGTATAAGTGGACGAGGGGGAAAACGCTATGCATCTGGGCATCGACTGTCTTTGGAAACACCCCCCAGTACTGGAATTAATACATTAACTAGTACACAAACCCAAATTTCAAGCACTTTGAGTGATTTGTCCCATTCTTCCTCTCTTGATGATGATTTGTGCACAAACTATGGAACTGGTTATTCCTACCATAGGAGTGGGAATCAGTTCAGAGGTGGTGGTGATGGAGGTTATGTTCTTGATGAAATTAGTAGACTAAAAGTTGAGAAGGAAAAATTGCTCAGAGATCTTGCTCTTGAAAAAGGAAGGTTTCAGGTAGAGTAAAAGAATGAAATTTATTTCTACCACATTGTGTTTTTATTTGTTTGTATATGCTCATACATATATACATACGTATATATATATTGTTTATTCAAAACATACCTTATTATTCTTTAATGTACTTTAAATTTACACTTGAGAACACTTCATTAAAAAAGATTATTGGTTTAACCTTAAGGGCTATTAATTTATGGTAAAATTCTAACAGAATGAAGGCTTTTAAATTTTCCTTGCTTAGACATTCACATGAATTTTGAATTAGTGTAATCCTTCCTTCATCAGGGATTTCTCGATGGTAATGGGAAAAAATATAATACTTGTGCTTGATATTAAATGAATATGGTTTTCTGAAGCTATAATTATTTTAAACAGTGAATTAGCTAGGCTATTTTATTAATCCTTTCACTGCGGCTGGGATGTTATTTTCCAGTGCACTGCTGCTGATGTGGGCTTAATGCATATCAGGATTTTAAGGATGTAGGTTGGGATTCTTTTACAGTAGGTGTCTGTGACTTGTTGGCGATAAATTCGAACAATAAAGGGACAGCACATAATCCAATAATATATTCAAAACAAGTCAAATGTATGTACAAAATTCTTTACACCATAGGATATCATTGTTGTATCTAAATCTCAAAATAATTATCTTTTCTTGTCAAAAGTCAACTCAGGCTGATTCAGTTACTTTAGAATCCAATTGACAATCTAAACTATTTTTCTCTACTTTGTTTCTTACTGTACAATCCGTGATAGATTCACTTATGTTACTCTGTGGATTTCCACAGTTGGATCTCGAACTTTAAATAATTGTCTCCTTTTTGTCAAAGTCCACACAGATGGGATTAATTACTTTAGAACACCTTTTTGACAAGACAAATTATTCTCCTTATCTCCATTAAACTGTGAAACTCACTTTAAAATATCGCCCGTTATGGCTAATCACTCGCACGTCAGCTAACTTCACGTCTTCTAACTTTTTTCTGACTGAACTTTACTTTTATTTGGTCTCGCTTGGTCGGCTATATTTTTCCGTTGTTCACTGAGACCTCAAAATTTCTATAAATTACATGAGTGATGCCACATCGTAACAATACTCACTTAAGGTAAGGATAATAATACTGAAGGTTTGAGTAACTTAGCATCAACAATACTACAACAGTTGAACCACATACACAACGTACGACTCTTCCTGAGTTACGCAAACAAACTAGTCATAACTATCACCTTTAAAATAATTACTTTTAACTCTGTTGTAATGAAATGTAAATTAAATATTAAATCACCAAATAAACTAAATAATAACTCTTAAACTAAAGAGTCTTGTATCTCCAACAATGCATTATTTTTTCTAATTTCTGATTTCATCTGGTGGGTTTTTTTTCCCATTCATTAATTTTCTAAGTCAGCTTTTTCTTTTTCCTTTATGCAACATCCTCATCTTTCATGTTTTAAACCCAAGATTTCAGTTTTTCAAAGTTTGATGAGAATTGAGAATACTTTTTCTCTTATTTCCATAAATAATTTATCTTAATACCAGTATTCTGTGGTTAACCATTAATTAGATTTTTAAAGCACATCATAATTGAATATGTGATTAGGCTCTAAGAATATGTTTATCTGACTGACTATTTACTTAAAGTGGCTATATTCCATTTTATGGCAGTGATACAGATAATGTAAACTTGGGATAATTCATTCAGTTGATATAGTATGTTTTATTTTTTCAAATAGTCATTTTACTGACAATTCTTGTAGCACCCCCCCCCTTTTTTTAAGTATGTTACACAATGCCATTTTGTTGTCATGATGAAATAAAGATTATAGGAAGCTATTTTTAATTTTTGATCTTTTAAATCAATATTATTTGATCAAATCTGAGAAAATATTTAAAGATTATTAAGTTGTTTTTTTTTAAAGAAAAAGCTAAGGACCTGAAATTTGACCAAATTTTACTATGCTTAAAGCTGTTTCCTTGTAAAATCATTTTGTAATAAAAGATTGAGAAAATTTACAATGCTACATCAGAGAACCACTATCTTTGATCATAGTGTTGAATGTAGTCATTGCATAAAAATTGAATGAATTATGTATCATTCCAAAAGTTTAGTTTTATAATTTTATATAACACTTAGAGATAAAAATTGTCATTTTCCTGTTAATAAAAAGTTTTTAAAACTGAAATAAATTTTAATCAAGAAGTCTGCATCAAAATAAAAAAAATATATTAAGGAAAAGAACATTTTCATATAATTTTTTTCCTCTTTTGTTGTGACAACTGTGGAATTTCCAAGAGCACCATCTATGATGCAAAATCAGTTGTTGTTTGTTGCAGTAATGTTCATAGTTTTTGTGTGTATGTGATGTAGCTGTATGAATTTATGGCAGCATGTCATTATTTTAGATGATCACATAAGTCAGACAACTGCCATGATTAGACTTAACAAATAACTGACTTTATTACATTACTCATAACTATTTATGCTAAATCTGAGTGTCATTTTTCTCTCTCCATTCTCAAGGCAATTATTTCATAGGTTTGACCACCTTCTTATGCATGTCCACTGTTCTCCTTTATATCTTCTCTCTCTCATTTCCCCCATCTGTACCCACTGGGTTATTTTCTGGACAGCTTCTGAGAATTGAACTTTATTTCTGGGTTGACTTTATTCTGTTTAATCCAGTTTCCCCTTGTGGGAACCTAATCATTTCCTTTGTGTCTTGTTCATGGTTCAGAGTCCGTTAGCCTGTATAGACTGAACTGTACAATTAAAATGATCTTAGCAAATTTCAAATCATTAGTCAGTGTTATCAGATGCCTGATAATGATGACTTAACTCAGTGAAAAATTTCAGTATTTCTTTTCTTTTAACCATATTTTGGCTCTTCTTAATTATTTTGATATATTGTCCATAGTATCTCTTGTAATTTCAAAATAAGAAATAGTTTCATACATTTTATTTTTAATAAGAAAACCTAAGTTATTCAGACACAATTATTTTTACATCACATTGTTTTATTAAATGCAATCTAAAAAGGTCTTTGTGTTTCAAATTGCTATATAATTACTTGTATTTAAGGTATTTTTAACGTTTAATTAGAATATTCTTATTTTTTTCTAGCTAGCATTTAAAATCTGACTATTAATTAACAATTAATTAGGATTGAAAATCATGTATTTTATATTAGTTTTTAATAATAATGATTCTTTTGATGTTTGTGATATATATAAATACTATGCATTTTCAAACAACTTTTTTAAAGTTAATAAACTTTATTACTCTTAAAAACCCTCTCAGATAAAAACATTATAATCACAATTAATTATGGCCATAGGTTTACATCAGCTGTCCATTCAGTGAATAAATTTTTTCCTTGTTAATGTGATATATAGATATATCATTTGTTTTATACTTGTTTTAGTGATATAAGATGTTTTTAAATTTTTTCAGTTATTTAATTTCCATACTGTAATGGTGACAGTGTGGTCCAGAAAATCATTAAAATTAACTTCTTGTAGTTGCTTTGTTTCTCTGTTCTCTATAGTAGGTGATGTCTCTCTAACTGAGAGGATATTACAGTAATACCTAGCATCTATTCTGGCTGTTTATGACATTCACTAATGTAACAGGCAACTAATGTTGTGAGGGAACAAAGGGGTGACACTGTTGACTGGACAAAGAAGGTTAGCTTACCTATTGAATTCAGGCATGTTTTCTTGAGCCAATTTCTACTAAGAGATTGTCAAGTGAAGACTCATTTCAATAACATATTGCTTTAGTTCTACAGAGATTAATCCTGAGGGAAAGAAAACTGTGGAGCTAAACACAGCTTTAGTATTCGATGACGAGGAACCCTCTTTGAGACTAATAATGGCTGGAGACGGCTTGAATGGGTAATGAAGAAAAACTTTAATATAACAGCAAATGTACAACGTTTCGACAAGGTTTTGTCATCATCAGGTACCAATGACAGGTATAATAGACTGTCATTTTGTCTGTATAGGTACACACACACACTATATTTTCCATTTATTTATTGTAATAAAGATTTTGTTCTTTTTTCAAACTTTTACCCACACTTTTCATTATATAATTATGGGAGGCTTTTAAGGGTTGGCATACAAAACTCTCACAACCCTATAAAATTTGCTTTTCATCTCCAGGTCTTATCTGTAATAAGTTTTTATCTAAATCCTGAATTTGGAGAAGAATATTCTCAGTTTGGTGTATCTGAATGTATCAGGTAGTGATTTGCACCATCTTAAATCACTTCTCAATGGTTTGCATTTTAGAACTACATCTTGCAGACCAGTATGTGAAGCGAGTTTAGTTGGGGATTTTTGGTCATAGAGATTATAAGATTATAGCAAATGAACTGAACGAAGTTGTAGTCCTACTATATAGGATATTGGTAGTCCACATGAAAAAATAAGTATCTTGAACTGTGGACAGCTAATTGTGAAACAAACATTTCCAAAAATTTTCAAGACTTTCTCTTTACACCAGTTAAACTGAACAACAGTCTTGTGGAAGAAATCATATAACAGAATACAGAAGTTATGGGAGTAACAAGAGTTTTAATAGTGTTGTGTGAGGATTTCACTCTATACAAATTCACTAAGACTTGGTCATTTGACCAGAGGGAGAGTGGCTTGAGTATAAGAATATATGATAATTCAGTAGATGAATAAAAGCTTAGTTGATTACAGGTTATCATTACAAGATGTTATGAGAGACTAAGAAAATTTCAAAAGTAGGTTGTGAAAACAAAACTTTTTTCTTCCCTGGTAAATTGTAAATATGACTAGTATACATAAACAAGTTTTTTTCTAAACTATATTTTAGGTGAAGTTAGGTCTCCACTTGAGGAAGCCCATATTTCCTCCTTATATTATTTTTCCAAAAGGGGCCCATAGGCTGCCTGAAGGGGTCACCTGTTTTAACCACTTTCATCACTATACAATAGTCTGTTGTCTGTTAGTCGACACTAAAGTGACATCAGATAAAGGATGCTTAACATTGCAATTTCTACCATCGTGACGTCAATACAACGTGCGCATGCCAGGAATCACGAGAAGAATTATGCATACTGTATTCTACAGCTCATCATGGCTTATGAACTTCAAAAGCAAGAAATAAAAATATTTATTACTCTTAATTGTGTGTGGTTTTATTTACTCTTGAAACTGAGCACTTTTGGAGACCCTGCAGAAGTACATCTAGTACTATTCCAGTTTTTAGGAATTTGGTGGTTGAGCTCTTTTGTGTATGGTTCAGAAACATGTTTCAAACACTATAACACTATTCTTTTGGGTTGTCCATAAATTCAGTCCACTTGTTATCTCCATTGTATGTATGGATGACCCTTCACTTGGAGTGTATAGACTGGATGGTATATTGTTGTGGCACCATCAATTTTTGAGTCATATAATAAGTTATATAAAAATTTTTTATAGGAATAATGTTTAAAACTCCAAATAGAAATGGGGTAATATAAAGATGATTGAAAGATCTAAATCTTTGTAAGACCAAAAGATCTTTTTGAATTTCAATTTAGTTCGAAAATAAATTTGTATAAACATTGTTACCATGTAATTTAGATCAATACTGATATGATCAATAAGTTATTATATGTTTAATACCCTTTTTATTTTTGTGGGGGGGACATTTCATATGTTTAAATAAAAATTAAGACTTTTTTAATGTTTAGGTTCCCAAGCTTGTTTACAACTTACTTTTAAATTACAATTACTTGTGAAGCATTTCTATAATATGAAGGAAAAATTTATCTGTTCTTAGTGTTTTTATTGTATGTCAGTACTCTTACTTTAAATTCTAAAGGAACCATAGTTCTCTATTATTTTTGTTTTTATACAAGTTCAGCAATATTTTGAGTAAGTTTTGCACATGATTGTTTTTGGTTCAAGATATAATTCTGAAAGCAAATTTTCATTTGATATTTTTTTCATAAAGTTGAGAAGTATAGAATCGTTACTTCAGATTCACCTTGGGAATTTTTGTCTCCACTAAAATTATAGCAGTATAATTAAAGTTTTAAAAAAAAAATCTGAAACATTTTAGGAAATTTCACCTTGTAAACAGTCATTAATACCTAAAACAATCAATGTAGGATATGTTACCAAATAGTTTTAGCTTAAACATAATTATGGTGAAAAGGTTATACTTTACTTTTTTTTGTAAATATGTAATATTTAAACATTTTAATCCTATCTAACAACAAATGTGTTTACCACTAGAAAATCTTAATCATAATGGATTAAACCTGTTCAATTTCAAGCACCAAATATAGTCTCTTCGCTGTATTGGAAGCCAGTAAAGAGTCTGAGCTCTGATACAACAATAATCTCCAAATTTATGACATCCAGATCAGCTGTATTTTGTACCCCAAGTATCTATTCATTTTTGAAACTGCACTTTCTGGGATACTGTGATATCTTAGGCTTAGTAATTTTTCAATTATCTTATGTTTCTTTTCCAAAACATTAAGTAAAACCTTTTTAAAATGTAATATTTTAACATATTTGTTGATATTTCAAACTTTAAAAATTACTAAAGATAACAAATGTTAGTTTTTTTCAATGTTTTCTAATAAATAAGAACTGAGTTTTCTGAAATTTTTAACAATTATTAGAATTTTGATTTATAGTGAGCACTTTTTGAGCTCTCAAGACACAAAATCTTGGGCTTTTGACTAGGAAGAATGAAAAAAATAATTTTATATATTATTTTTCTAAAAGACTTGACAATCAAGCTCTCTTTATTGAAATGAAAATGAAAATATTTTCTAGCGCTGTGTAGACAGATATTTGGTGGTGATTCTTCTACTTGGTCAGTCTGTTTGAGGAAATAAAAACAAAATCCAATCATTGTTTGAAAGGTATTAGAATAGAAATGTTAAAAGTAAATATCTGACAAGGATCAAGTAATAACATAAAATATGGGCAAAGTGGCTAGAAATTAACTTGAAATAGAGGGTTTTACTTATTGCTGTTGTATTTTAAGTATAATAATAATACAGTTAAGCATTGTTAGATTTCATTTTTAAAAAGTATCATTTAAATTTAAATCAGATTTGACATTTAGGGACTGGGACGTTTTTGTTGTTTCATGCAGTATTTCTTGTATTTTTTTGTTTTATTTCTGTTACATGTAGTTTTTTGAAAGGATTTAAAAGAATTGAACTTGTATATACATTTTTCTTAACAGGCAGTGAAAAATGAACTAGACAAAATGGTTAAAGATGACATGTCTATGAAGGTTTGTAAGTTTAAATAGATTAGGAACAATGTTACTTTAAATAAATGCAATAAAATGTAAAGTTGATTTTAAACTGTGTAAATGATTTATTAATATATATTTGTTTTAAGGAATGAGTGAAGAACATTAGGATTTCAATTGGGGATTGATTGCAACTAATTTATCAAAAGAATTCTTTAAGGACTGTTTTCAATCTAATAAATAATTTGTTTCTAAATGTGTGTGTGTGTGTGTGTGTATGTTGGAAGAGATGAATGAAAGAGTGTGAGATTAATAAATTTATTTCAGTTTGATTGATTAATTTTTGAAAGGATCTGTTCATATGTTTTCAGTATGCTTTTACAGAATGTATTATTGGGTCACGTATGTTAATAGAGAAGATGATGTTGAAAGAGTAATGGTTTTTTTAAAGTAAAAAATTATCATTTTTTTTTGATAGATTTCAAAGATCCAGGAAAAGACAAAACAAGTGAAGTTTTTACGTCATCAGTTGACATATGACAAAGACAAACCAGACATTATTGAGCTTTGCATTACCACAGTCTTAAAATTACAGGAAGGTCCAGTGCTAGATCATAATCAGAGTATACAAGAAGCAGTATCAAAAGCTCATAAAAATTTCAACTCGTGTCAGCAAAACATAAAGTTCTGCAAAAATAAGGTTTGTTTATCACATTGATAATTTGTGATGGTCTTTAGACAAAAATATCTGATATTCTTGCTTATAAGAAGCCTTTTAGGTATTTCTATATGTAAAAAAATGTTGTAAATTTCAGGAAGCAGCAATATTTTGGAAATTGCATTTATGATTTGTTGCTACTATACTATAAAATAATATTGTTCCAGGAAATCTGAACTTATAACTTGTTTACAGAAGGAGATATTAATTGTTAATAAAGCTTGAAAAGAAAATCATTATAATTTTGAGATGAAAATGGAGATTAATGAACATTGTTTATGATTTTATAAAGTAGAATAATAATTGTATATGATAGGAATATCCAAAAATTTACCAAGAAGCTACAAAATATAACATTTTAGTATTCTTTTTTCAAAACTTTTATTTGGTTGTTAAGTTGTATTCATAAAGTTAAATGCGGAATCTTCTTTCAACTGTGACTGGTGTAAAGTTGATTCATAACTGACAATTAATTTAAGTAAAAATGTCAGTAATCTGATATAAACTCTTCATAAACATTTAAATAGTTTTCAACAAAAAGCTTGTTTTTTTACTTGCTTTGAAAATTAATAAAATAATAACAGCAATATAGTTAGTTGTTGCAGTTGTGATTTTTTATTCTTTTTATAGGATGAACTTCAGTCACTTATTGAACTTCGAGACTCAGCCAAACAGCAGCTCTATGTCAAGATAGAGCAGTTCCTAAATCTTTTTTCTGAACGTCCTGTCATTGAGAAAGCTAGGCTTTTGGAGGTAATAAACTATATTTTTATTGTGAGTAATTTTTCTTGTAGTAAAACTTCTTCTGGAATAGATGAATGAGAGAGAAGAATTTTGAAAATACTAATTCTTCAAGTCCATTCTAAGCTAAAAACATTTAAGTTATTCAGGTAATATAAAAAATTACATGCCCTAAAAATTATAATATTTTAATGCTGTATACCCTAAGGAAAGCCTTGATTTTTTTAACATATTTAAATATGATATTAAATAATGCCAGACATTGCAGACCTTATTGTTTGTTTCCAAGAATTTGTGTCAAAAACTAACACTAAAATATTTATTTTGACATAAGAAACACACTTTTGTAAAGAGCACAAAAAAATGTGCAAAAGATTATTATCAGATGATTAACTTTTTCTTTGAAAAGTAAGATCATTTGTAATACTAGCTTGTTGCGATGTGAAAGTTTTAAGTGTTTGGCTGTAACTTTCCTTTTCTGTCAGACAAGCTGAAGTACCTGTCCTTTGTCGAAGTTATGAAATTAAAAAAATATATAGAGCTGGATGCTATGATTAATAATGCAAAAATTCTAACTTTCACACAATTTATTTATAACGTAACATATTATTACAGTATTCATTATTACCTCACCAAAAGCTTTGTATAAGCTTTAAGAACTCACTATTTAAGTACTTAAAACATGGGGTACACTGTGTGATGGTCAAGGTGAC
>NW_013667975.1:1129-28163 GCF_000517525.1 Limulus polyphemus | reverse complement strand
AAGTACTTAAAACATGGGGTACACTGTGTGATGGTCAAGGTGACTTTGTATGAAAAGGTAGTGGCAGTAGGGAAGCTTTCTGTTACCCACTTTCAACACCCACCTCTTAATGTTCTTCCACACTGTTTGATGTTATTGATTAATTGATGGTCATTGGCTGCAGAAGTGTCTTATGGAATAAAGTTATAAGGTCATGGGTCAAAGTAGAAAGAGTGTATAACTCAAGAAGTGGCTCTTCATATCAGCATTATGGTGGCTATTGTCATATCAACTTCACCTGAGTTTAGGTATTATTGCAATAGTTGCAGCACTTTTTTCATTGAGAGTGGTAGTGCACTCTCTGAGATATATAAGATCTATGTGTGCCCTCCCCCTACACTGTGTGCATCTTACGGCAGAGCAACAATGAGTTTTATGCTGTATCCACTGAGGGGAATGAAAACCCTGATTTTAGCACTGTAAATCTGCTGCCCCACCAGGGGATAGAAAACTTAATAAAGCATTTTTTCGTTTCATTTAAGAATGTGCCACTATGAATGTAGTTAATGTTAACTTAGGTCAAAGATAATAAATGCTCAATAACAGCAATAATTGGGTGTGGAAGAGGTTGTGAACCCCACCATAAAATGCCCCTTGTTCCAGACTATCACCCCACAAAGTTTGGTTGAGATTGGGCCAGCGACCTAGGAGTAGTAAGATAAGGGACAAACAGACATACAAACAGGTTTTTGTGCTTTAGATATATATAGATAAATATTTCAAGTCATTAAAATATGTTTTATATCTTTGAAAACTAAACATAGTTCTAAAGTAATATATATATATATATATATATATTTTATATAAGAAATATTATGCTTAACTTTTGAGATTTTATGACTTTAGAATACCTTGATATTAAAAAGAAAATTAATTTCTAAATAGAAAGAAATTGCTATATTCTTCTAGTTAATTTTTTCACCAATCATCTTTCCTACAGGAATATTCAAATCCTTATCATGGAGCTGTAACTGTCCATTTGAACAATATTTCATTTGTTCTTACCCAATCACATTTCAGTCAACATTCTGTATGCTTGAACTTCCAAGGTATATGGGAAGCACAAGTAATTTAGAAATTTTTGAAGTATATAATAGCTACAGATTGTTACAACATAGCAATAATTTCAGTTAGGCACAGTAGGTTTAATTTCTAGTGCTATAGCTAATTCTAGTAATTCTTAATCTAAGAGTAAAGGTTCATTAAGTTAAATCCTTACTGCGTCTTTACAAGGCACATAAGGCTGGTGCTTTCAAACTCTGGTTCCATTGGCACAAACAGATGAGAATAGTGACCCACTGTATTGCAGGTTAACCCCAAGCTAACAGCTAGGTAGACTGGAATAAGTGTGGTAAAGTGTCTTACTCAAGGACACAACAGTATGACACGGGCCATCTTTGAACTCGCAACCATCCAAATACGAGTCGAAAGTGAAAGGCTACTGAACCATGCTGCCCTACCTAAAAGCAGAAAGTTAAGCCTAAATGAAATAAAAATAATAGTCTACATTATAATTCTCTAAAGTAAGAGTGTAGCATAACATGAGAAATAAAAAATGAACTACAAGTAAAGATTCTTAAGGTAACTTACATCACAAATTGTTTCAACTAAATATCTTGTTTTCTATGTTTTGTAGGTTAATAGCTTAATCTATTTCAATCACAGTAATTATAAATTAAGATTGAGCTGTTGACTGAAATGCTAGAATCTGTTTATAAGACAAATCATAGAAGGATCAATAGTTTGTTGATTCCCATCTCTAGTTGAGTGAAACGTTTGTGCTATGAGGTTTTTGAAATTACATAGTTTTTATTATTGAATAGAAATTGAATTGATTATTAGAAACATATCCAGAAATAGAACATCATGTTTTAAATTGGCAGTGTACTTAACATATAGGTTAATTATTCTGAAGTTAAAAAAAAACGAGTCAAGCATTACTGTCATAATTGCTGCTATAAACCTTGTAAATTCTAATTTTGCACTTTTATTTTCAAAGATTTATGAGCATCATACAATAAAAGTATATCCCAAATACTACAAATGCAGTCATTCAAATGACTGATCTGGCTATGAATTCTATTTATATCTGTCATGCTATATCAAACTATAAGATGTATTTGCTAATTTAAAATATGTGTGGATGACATTCATTTAAAGTTTTAAATAAGAAGTATTCATCAGTGACACCAACTATTTTTAGTGCTTATGCTTCTGTGGAAATAGAAACTCTTTGTATGCTCATAACATTTTAAGAAAATTGTTTGTGTGTTATTTTATATGTCTTTTTAATTTTTGGTTTTGAAAAATAATTTTTCCAAACATTGATTCCTGTGAAACATTTCTGTGTGACAAAATGATCCTGTTTTTCCAAGGGAAATGTAATGTATATTGAAGTTTTAAATTACCTGAAAATGTGTAATAAACTTTGTGTTATTAGAGTTATTTTTTATCCTTTTAATATGGCAGTATGAATTTTTGGCATTTGTTTTGTATCACATTAAATACTCTTGGTAATTAATTTTCATGTTTTTCTTTATTATTATTAGATGCTGCTTTCATGTTTAAATCAATACTATCATCCATTTCTCGGCATGACTGGCACAAACATGCTTTTGTTGCCTTTAAGTGATTTGTCAAGCTTCTATCAGAACATGAAGGTAGGAGATTCAGAGAAAGAGACAACGATACTGCAATAAACATGTGACATGTTCATTTCTTTCTAGTTTTTAGTACACCACAAGCTTTAAAGTATTCTTCACCAAACTTTGTTGTGATTAGATTGCTTGAATTATCTTTCAAATTTTAATACTTAAAACCTTGATAATGCTAAAAGTCATTTTATTAGATTTTATATATAGATGCATTACACAGTATCTCAAGCAGTTTGTTTTAACTCTGTTGAAAGAAACTAATATATTTGCTTTAACCTTCTCATTTCTGATAGGTCAAAGTGCATGTGTCATGATTTTTTAATTACATTCGAAATTTAATTAAAGTACTTTATTATCGATGTATACAAATAAACTTGGCATCAAAACATAGCTAATAAATCACATTTTATTACTATTTATTTTCAGTTCTTAATTGTATTAAAAAAATCTTTAAAAAAATCCTTAATCCCCCATAATATGAGCATTGTGACACTTGCTTTCTTGGTCTTCCCCCTTCTCCAATTTATTTACTACCCCTCCAGGAAATGCAGAATTTAACATAAATTGCTTATTTTAGTATAGACATTACTCAGGCAAAGCATAATTTTAATTTACTTCAATCTTATTTGTTTACAGAGTCATAAAGTAGAAAATCAGACCCACTTGTTATGCCCACCTGACACATCCTCTCATTCACAAATTGCTAATAGTTTTCTCTGATGTTTTATACCATTTTATTTATAACCAATAGAAAGCCAAAGTTTTAATCTATCAAATGTTGTTTTCTGTATAGAGAATTGTCTATTTTGCCTCCATTTCTAAACTTCTTTCTCACAGGAATCAAATGGACAGGCTTAGCTGAATTTCTAAAGGCTGTTATTGCATAGTTAGAAACATTATGATGGTTATAGGACATTATTTGCTTTTTGCATTTTATTATTCTGTATTTTTAGGTGCATTATTCAATGAAATTAAAGAATTATTTATTGTAGTTGTCCCATTAGTTTTAAAAAAAAAAGTAGGCTTAAGTTTCATTGACAGTCAACAGGGAAAAAAGATCCAGGTAAGTACTATATTTCTTGTTTTTCATGTGTATTATTATTAGAAAAATAACTAAAATGTAAAAATTTAATTACTGTTAGGTTAGATAAGGTTAATTTAGGTAATATTAAGAAAGAAAAAGTCTTCACAAGGTATGCTCACGAGAAACTCGTGCATTATGTAATTCGATATGGTAATGTGAGTTGCATGCTCACTGAGTGATTTACAACATGTGTGGTGGGATTATTAGTTACATATGGTTCAATGGGCAATAAAACAATAAACTTAATTATGAATAGATATATACTGTTAGCTAACCCTATGATCCCAGGTATTCTTTACTGCATATGACACAAGGTTTTAGTGTCTTACATTCAAAATGTTATTATACTACTACCTATTATACCCTATGATCCCAGGTATTCTTTACTGCATATGACACAAGGTTTTAGTTATACCGATTAGAATAGCATAAAATCTTAGCTAAGAATAGATATTTTAATAGTATACAAGTTTTAAGTTCTTAAATCTACAAGGGAATATTTAAAAAAATCCTGAATTTCCACTAGTGTGACCCACATGATACATTTTTGTCTTAGTATATCATCATCCCTATTTTATTCATCACCCCTTGAAAATGTACAAAATTAAACGTAAATTACTCTCTGTAAAATCGTAATTGTTCAGACAAACCATAATTTTTATAGCCTTCAATTTTGTTTGGTTACAGAGCTATTGATTAGAAAATCAGACCCCTCCTGCCATACCCACCTGTCACATCCTCTCTTTCACAATCACGTTTCATTATATATTACCTGTAACCAATAGAAAGTCAAAGTTTTCATCTATCAAATGACGTATTGTATAACATTGTGTTTTGTACAGAATATCGTCAATTTCACTCACAGTGACTAGTTTGGATGAATGTGTAATGGCTCTTGTCAGGAAAATTTTGAGAGTTAAGAGAATTTGTCTGCTTTTTGCACGTTATTAGTCTATATTCTTTGGTGCATTATGTAATTAAATAAATATTATTAAATGCATTAGTATCATTACTATAAAAAATTAAGCTTAACTTTCTTCGAAACTCGACAGTAAGAAAAAAGAAAATTAGGTAAGTACTTTATTTCTTGTTTTTCATATTTATTCTTTATTTATTATTGTAAATGTAACTAAAATATAAAAATACTATTTTTTTAAGTTATTTAAGACTAGATTAGGTAAAATAAGTAATAATAATAATAGAATTAAAATGATTCACGAGTCATGCACGTGAGCATCTCGTGGGTAATGTAAATCGATAGTATAACATGACCTGCAGTGATTTACAACTTATAATGGCGAGGATAATAGTTAGACATGGTTCAAAGGGTAATAAAACAATAAAATTTAATTAAACTAGATGTATAATGTTACAAACTTAGAGATACTTAGGATAAACAAATGTAGTTTCATGTTACAATCTGAAGTCATTCTAGAAAGAAAAAAAAGGATAATATAGGTTTATTTCGGTGGTTACGAGGTCAGTCTAATTGACTGATCCCATTTTGAGATAGGGTAGAGAAAATAAGAGATAAATTAAAGTTTTGCTGAAAAAAAGTTTGAAATGCATTTAAGAAGTTTTAGGGATTACACGAAGGAAATATGAGATTTTTGAGGAAAAGGATTTTTAATTTTAACATGAAAATTACATTTCACGCGGACTATTGAAAACAACTACTCAATATATTCATGGACAAATCTTTATTTTATCTTATTAAAAATACTTCACTAAGAAATGTGAATTTTTGTGTATGTGAAAGACTTGTAATATTAACTGAAAGACTGCTAAATTTCGTGAAGATATACTCACTATATTGAGAGTTATAAGTATTAAATCTATAAAGACTTTAAACGAGTACAAGAAGGTCACATGGTCAGGCAAATTGACTGAGTCTGTATTGAGAGGGTTAAACTATATAAGATAAACAGTTGTAGTTTCCTGTTGCAGTTTGCAGTCATTCTAGAAAGAAAAAAATGGTAATTTAGATTTATTTCTTAAGTTTTTATGTTGGTTACAAAGTTGGTCAAATTGACCAATTCTGTATAGAGTTATAGTTTAGAAAATAACAGATAGAATATAAAGTTTTTCTGAAAAAAAATTTGGTATTTATTTAGGAGCTTTTAGGGATTATGCAATGAAATTTTAAAATTTTCAGATGAAGAAAAGTGTTTTAATCTTAACATGAAAATCACTTTGCACTCGTAGCAGTTTTAGTAAAAATAATTAATTTAAATGTTTACCAAAAACTTGCCAAATTTCATGAAGATACATTAAGTACTTTCAGAATTATAGTATGTATACCACCATTACAAAAGGGTTCATTTGTAGTCTATTTTAAAATATAGTTGTTTAAGATGTTTGGAGAGAAATTGATGCTCGTTACCAAGGGGGATAAATAATTTGATATTGAAACTTTGATTGATAATAATGTCCTTGTGTATCATTGACATTTGTATTAAAAGTATAAGAGTATGAATTAATTAGTTTCAGTGAAATTTCTGCTGGATCTTTTAGTCAGTATGAATTACTTCAACATGCATGTTTTTAGTATGTATTTGTCTAGGAATATTTTTGTGACAAATTGATCAAAATTTGATCTAAAAAATTACATTGAAAAATTTAATTTACTTTTAAAAATATAAAATTAATAGTTAGAAGAAAGATAATTAGTAGATTTTTCTATGATTTTATATTATATTATATTTATATGATATTTTGCAGAAACCTCACATTTGAAAAATTTATACTAAAATGCATATGATAAAAATACATATCTATAGTTGACTATGTCATTAGTAGATAGTCACTAATACAGATACTTACAATTTTAGAATAATATTGATAGTTTCACTAAAGTAAATTTGCTTTACAGAGTCAAAAACAGGAAAAGGTACAAGAAGTGAGGAGACAAACAAATGATGCAATGAAACAGTTATCTCAAGCACTTCAAGTCTTCTCTCAAGTATGTATATTACTGAATAAAAGAAAGTGTTTAAATTAAGACTGAGAAACAAAATTGAAATTAATACTTCACATGCTTTTTTTTTCCAATACATGGCATTCAAAGCCATACTTGGTATAATTAAAGAAAAATTTTTAAAGGATTATTATTGTATATAGTATAATTAAATATAAATTTACATTGTTTATTTTACTTTAACCCTTTGTGGAATAGAAATGTGTCATTGATATAGTCATTATTTTCCTTAGTAGAAACTTACCAGATAAGGGCTCGAAATTAGTGGGGGCCCAGGAGCCAATGGCCCCAAAAAATGCTGGCAGACTCATAAAAAGTGTCTGCTAGATAGCCCATGTGACATCTTAAAATAAAAAGAGCCATTAAAAATTTGGCTCCACATAAATTGATCTAAGTGTTTCTTAACCGAACAGAACTTATGACAAACCATGAATGGACCTTCCCAAATTTACAAACATCACTCTGAATGCCTGTGCAAGGAATGTTTAGCTTGAAGAAGTTTGTGTTAGCTATACTGGTATATGATGTATACAGCATATATAGCCTATCATGCTTAACAAGCAGTGTGTACATGTATGTGTTTGTATGTATTGTGTATGCAGATCAAGCATTGTGTGTTCAACATGATGCGTTCCAGGCAGTTTGTAGGCATTGCCAAGGTACTCCCACTTGATTGTGCTATCCCAAAAGAACCATGCTAGTGAGCAGCAAAGTTGCTGACTGATCTGCTGGAATATTGCAATCTGGGGGTCCACAGCAAAAAAGCAAAGCAAAATTCCTGGGTAGGAATTGTTACCAATCTCAGAAGGAAGGGGTAAGAGAAAATGGTGTTTGAAGAACAATATTTTTTTAGACCCAAATACAGTTTAGCTAGTAAACCTGATAAATTACAGTGGAATTCTGTGATATTAGTAGAGTAATTTATAATTACTTGTTATTTCAAAATACATATATAAAACCTAAAAAAAGTTATTTTGTTTTACATCCTCCACTTGCAAAATTCGACAAGGCTTAGCATGCATGGTATGGCAAGTGAATACAAACTTCTTTACCGTCATAAACAGTAGAAATCATTTGTTTTCTATATTTACTGTTCTCTGTCCACAGGACAAAGCTAAGACAGTTGCACTTTGTAAAGGTCAGTTTATACTATTGGATACGATAACAGGAGTGCACCTGTGCTACGTGATTTCAACTTTTGCATTAGTAGTCAGACATGGTTGAAAGGTCAATAAAATAAAAGTAATAAATATATCTAGATGTATAATGTTATGAGACTCAAGCTATTAAAAATAAACATATGTGATTTCGTATTATAATTTGTAGTAATTCTAGAAGAAAAATAGCATAATTTATATCTATTTCCTAATCTTTTATGGTGCTTACAGAGTCAAATTGAAAAAAATTCATACAGAGATAAAATAGAGAAAATGACAGATAAAATATGAAGTTTTTCTAAAAAAAAAATGTTTTATAATTATCTGGAGGTTATAGAGATTTTGCATGTAAAATCTGACAATTTTCTGAGCCATAAAAGTATTTCTAATTTTAAATCAAAATTACTTTGCAGATTGGATAGCCAGCATTAAAAAAGAAAAAATGCACAAGCAAATCATTAATTAAAAATCATGATCTTTTGGGTATGAAAGCCTTGTAATGCTTAATAATAATCTGCAAAATTTTATGAAGATATGCAAACATTTTAAAAAGTTACAGTATAACTTTTCTATGGTTATTTTGGGGGAAATAATCTTCCCAGCCTGTACTTGAAGGGTTAATAACTGCCACAAAAAAATACACCTGATTATCTACCAAGGTGATATGATAAGGTCTTTCCCACATATTTGGGAAAATCTAAAGAAAAAAATATATTTCACAGATTTAATTATTTCTGAATTGCTCTAATGTAATGGGAAATTAAAACTTCACAAAATAATCTCTAAAGCAAAGGTGAACCCTAGTTACTATCAAGAGAACATAATGACAGTTATGCAAGATGTAATTCCTGTACTGTATAGGTTGGAAAGTAAAAAGATATTATAACATCAGGATGAAGTTTCAAGCCTCATGTCCAAGACAGTACCATTTTTTCTTCTAACTATGCAAAATGGAATTCTTGTGCAATATACCTATGAGTTACTTGACTGTATCCATGGACTTCTGTACATTTGTTTTACTTAAACATGTTCTTCAAGGTTAATATCCTCATACAGTGTGGTTCTATGGAGAATTTGTCTAGATGTGTGTTATAAGATTGAGACTGACCTTGCCCTTTTTCAGAGAAGATTTTATAATATAAATTGCAGTATTGGGCATTAATGCATAATCTTGGACATCACATTTAGCATGATCAATAGTGGAGGTAGTTCCAAAGGCAGCCCCGGACCTGTAGAAAGTTACACCTGAAAAATTGGACATCCGTCACCATTTTCTATTATATTTTCAGAAAATTTTAAGATGCACAACCAAGTTACTTGTAAATCTTACTAGGATATACAGATTACTGAGAAATGTACAAAAAATGATCTAAATTGGAAATATACTGTTTTTATGAAAACTATTGTAGCTAAATTTTCAAAGTTTAATCAAAAAAATTTCAAGTAAAGCTAATTTTGACCATCAAAGGCGGTGACAATGTTTGAAAATGTGTATCAGGTTTATTTTTGATATCAATAATTGTTAGGTTTACATGTAGAAGATTTGTTAGTGTAAAATAATTTGAAAGGTCAACTGACTAATGACAAATATTTTAACCATAGAGTTGTTGGAATTTCAAAAAACAAACCTAGAGACATTTAAACATTTAGAATACCTGAGTGTAAGAGTTGAAACTAAATGATGATAATGCTTTATAATGTTTTTGGCCTACATATACAATGTTTAGCACATTAACAAGAACTTACGTATGTTGAGAATGGTGGCATCTGCCCAAGCATTCATCTGTCTCTCATTTACTGTGGCCATTTCCTGTGCTGCATTTGAAAAGTTCCGCGCACAGGCAAAGCTCAGCATTCACTTTTGAAATGATGGGAGAACAGGCATGAATAATGTTGATGCTAAATTTTATTTCACAAACAAAATATTCTACACTAATTTGTTAGGAATTAATCACGCTATCATTCACATTTCACAATGTGATGTAACTTAACATAAATGTAGATTTACTGTGTGTTATTGTTGAGCAGCTCTTAGCATGACTGAGATGTTCAACAATTACTTTTTGCAGTGGGTGGTATAAGTAGCTCAGAGATTTGGCTCTTATTGAAACCAAGAATGCAACACAATTAACCTTTTTAAAATCTATGAAATAACTTGAATTGATAATTAACTTTTCCTGGGGGCAGGTACTTTTGCTAGATTAATATAAAGTTTTTCCATCACTGAGGATGAGTACTGTTGCTTGTAAAGTATATTATAAATGATTTAGAGCATCAGGTAACATAATATGTTGAAACTGTAGAAAAGGCAATCTTTTTTATAAGTTTTAAGTGTTTTGGTTTGCAGATTACTTCTTGTATATGCAAGGTAACAACATAAAATCTTAAAGTTTGCAATAAATATAAAAAAATGAGATAAAAAGACAAAAACATTGATAGATATCATAACAGAAGTGAAGGTTGGTGTTACTGTTACTTTGGTCTTTAGTTTTTACACAGAATTTAAACCAAAAGAGATTGGTTTTCCATGATTGTGGAAAAAACATTGAAATTTAAAGTTTGCTTTTGAGTTTTATTTATTTTAGCATGATTTTCACTTTTTCATGTGTTAACACTTCTTCACTTCTCAATTTTATGAATAATGAACTTGTGTGAAACTAATAAGCAAAGAAAAAATAGAAATACCTTTTAACAGATATGATACTAAACTGTTAGTTCATAAGTTTTTTTGTGTTTTTTTTTAGTTGTTAAATTTGAATGTTAATTTTTAGTAACATTCGTTACCATCTTTCTGCATCTTGATCATGATTTTTACTTATTATGATTTCATTATTGATTTATAATTTTTGGGATATAATAATTCAGTATAAATAATGTTCACCTGAAGACATTTTTGTCAGATCTATCTATTTTTTTTCCTTTTCAGTCTGTTCTACTAGAAGATCCACATGTGGATGCCCTATCAGCACCAGAAGATCATGTGTGCTATTTGGAATACCTCCTTGAAGAACGTGCACAAGAAACTTGTACTGTTAATTTTCTTTCCAAATGCCTGGCTGATTATTGCAATGCTTTGAATATGGAAATAGGTGTATGTGATATGGTAAGTTCTATTATGTGCCTAAAGCTTTTAGACAATTACCATCTATCTGTCTTTCTTTTCTTAAAGTGCTTTAACAATCTCTTCCAAGTTTACTCGATGAAATAGACAAAATTTGTTCTATGTTCTTTGATATGTCATATACTTCCATATAACAGAAGGTTATAACTTTAATCTACAGATTATATAGAGCGAATTTGTTTAAGTGGCATGCAAAAGAATGTGTAGAGACATGGTAGTTACTTTAGTTAGCAATAATATTGATAATTTTCAAGAGTTTATTAAGATTCTTGATTATGTTTACAGAATGGAATCACAGTGTAGTGTAAATGTGGTAACAAGAGTAGAGATTAATTATGTGCAGCATCTTCCATGTTAGTTTTGACGAACAAGCCAAAACTCAATTCAAGCATGTTTGGCTTTTGCTTTTCTACTTGGCAGGCATGTCTGCTTAAACCATCAGTTTATACAACCATTGGAATTAGTCAAATAATATTAGAATGAACTGAGAAAAAAATAATTCTCTATTATTGAATTGATGTGTTTGTTATATAAATAGTATCCTGTAACTTAAAACAAAAACTTGTAAATAGTGGCTTTCTTAACATATAAAATGTAGTATGTCATCGAAGAAAGTTTTAAGAAGTTGTCATCAAAATATGAAAAATCAGAAAGAGCTTACAGGTAAATTGTATTATTTGTTTAGATTCTTCACATAATACCCATAAATGATATAATTTTGCTATGAAAGCTAAGTTTGAATGGATATAGTTTTATTTTAGGTACCATTTGCTATTTAAAATTGAAAACTTGATATTTCCAAACATATTTTGTATAATTTATTAAATTACACCTATTATAAAAGATTTAAGAACATCTTTTATGTAAATTATCTGTTGTTTTAGGAAGACAGTTCTGAAAGTGCTCTAATGGCAGTGGTTACACAAAAGTTGCAAAATGAATTAAGTAATGAACAAGAGAAGATTCAAGGCGTAGCAGAATTGAAAGTCCAGTACTCGAGTCTTTTTCAGGAATTATCACCTTGGTTGCACAACAAGCCAGATATTACAGAAGTGATGGCTATTAGAAAGAAAATTAAGGGACTCAAGTCAAAACTACGTCATAAGATAGCCGATAAGAATGATGTTGAAGAGGTATTTATGAGTAGTGTTTTATGTTTATTTAACCTTCATATCCACAATGTAGATATAAAATTGTAATACATATCATACCAAAAATACAATAATTAAGAGGACTTAAACATTTTTTCTATAGGAATAAAAGTTATTATTTAAGTTTTTAAAGTTGTGTAATAAGTGTATGACAATAATGCTTTAAGCATGTATTTAGCAAACATATTTTGTAGTAAATGCTCTGATTTATTTATGCTCTTATTAAAAATAAACCTTAACTAAATAGAGGTATTTTTCTTTCTGCATAAAATGTGTTAAAATTTAATAACTTGGTTACTTCTCATTCTAATAGTTATTAGCTTCTTACATTAATAGACACGATGTAAACTAAACTTTCTTGACATATGTTGAAAAAGTGTCTTTTATTGTTGTACTCTGCTGTCTAAGCTTGATCATTGATGGAATAGGTATTCTATGCCAGTTGACATTATTTTGTAAAACAGTATAATCTGAATAGCTTGATTTAATCATTGAAACATGTAGAAGAAAGTAATGATCATTCTGTTTTATATTCATATCAATATATAAGATTTCTAGGTATTTATATGGTGATTACACCTAGTAACATTGTATTATAGTTCATAAGAGTGTATTTCAGTGCAGCTTACTGTGTATAAAAGGTGTGAGTGTTGACTCCATCCAGACCGTTAGAGTTTGTCAGCCTTATGTCTTCTGTTGAACACTATTTGTTTTTACTGGAATTGAAATTGTAATTTATATTACAGAATATTATCTGTTCTGTGAAAATGTCAATAGCAAGCTATAAACTATGGTTCTGGTCTTGCATCGTTTCTGGGACGAGGTGTGTCGGCTCTCGGGGGTGGGTGTTGACTGTTTGGTCTCTCTGCTCGTGACCCACTGATCTCGTGTGTCAGACTTGAAGCTTCACTTCCATCTCATCACAACAACAGGAAAGTGAAAGCACTTCCTGTCTTCTTCTCGGCCTCTCCTCTTGCTTGACCATGGCAAGTCATCAAAGTAAAATTGAAATACCATGGAAGTCACAACTCATTCTCCCAAACTTTAACTATCACGATCTCTAAATTATCACGTAAGTCAAGAAAGGGGCAAAGAGAAATAACTCTAATTTCTGACCACCCCTGGGTTATTAAACCTAAGTACCTACCATGATTGGATTGGATTGCATCCAAGCCAGTGAGTACCTTTTAGGTGTTGAGTTTACACCTGTTTGTCAAATTTCAAAATTTAAGTAAAAATTATAATTCTTACTCTGTTTAAAAAACATTTAGCTCAAAAGTGTTTTACAAATGAAATTTTATAATTTTGTAGCATCTTTGTTTAATGTATTTAACAAAGAAAAATAGGAAAAATGTCTCAACTTTTTTCTGCAAAGCTCCAGGGAGGCTCATCTGTAAACAGCATACAGATTTTTTAAAATATTTTTCTCCATAATTTCAGTTGAGGATATAGATGTGCTATATGATTAAAAGTAATTACTGCATAGTCAGTAGGTGTTGCTGACTGACTGCCCTTCCTGTGGTCAGGAATTCTAAATTAACGATGGTCTTGCCTAGATCTTAGGGGTTCTCTGGCCTAATCATTTAAACCACGTGTCACATTTGATGTAATTCAGGTTGAAAATACCAAATAGTATTCAATATATTGAAAAGGTATTGAAGCATGAATGTTCTATACATTCATCTTGGTATAATTAAAACTGAGGCTAAAGCTAAAACATATCTTTTGAAACATTAAAAAGTCTTTGGATTGAATTTTTGCAAAAAAATAAAAAAATGAGAAAACCTAACAGGCTACACTTTTTCTAAGCTTGCATTTGAAGAGTAGATTACTGTAAGAATTTATTCTATTAAGTGTATGTGAGTTTGTGAGTAATGACATGTATAGTTATACAAAAGAGTATATCTGGATGAAAAGGAATATTTACCTATAAAATTAATTGAAAAGATAGTTCAATTTGCTTGTATTCATTAAAGTTTACAACATGAACGAAAACATTCATTAAATAGATAACGTAATAGGTTTTATGTCAATATGGAGCAAATCTGCTCATTATCAGTTCATAAGAGGTGTGCTAACTTTTATGAAAACAACACAAGTGTCATATTGTTCGGATAACATGGTATAATAAAATTAAAACTGAAATCAACAGGTGCATATAAGATCTGCAATAAAAAATGGAGACTTGATGTAGTTGTTTTGGTTTGAAACAAAGAAAACCTTTTTTAACCAAATATAAAGTAATGGAAATAGATACATTAATTTATGGCTAGCGTTTCTTCCTACAATAGCATCTGAGGGCACAATTGTACTTTACTTTCACGAGAATAATTCTGCTTAAGATGAAGTGGCAGTTCCATACGTTTACTGGCTTTGCTTGGTACTATGTTCAAGTTCAAACTCTGCCAGTGACTTTCAGATTTCCATGTCGCAGAGTTCAGGAGGCTAGAATAGAAGAGAAAGTAGATTTTTCTGCCTCTCTCTGCATATGTACAGTATACCATATGTTGTGAACAATTAATTATTAAAAACAACTTGTTACGAGATATATATACCTGCACTAGTACTAACCGTGAGCAACCTATGTACAACATTTTATTATTTTAAGTAAAAATTTTTCAAGCATCTTTGAAATTCATAAAAATTAAACATTTTTAACTAGAATGACGAAAGTGATAAAGAAGCTTTGGAAAATATTAACAGTGAACTTGCTGTTCTGAGAGGAGAATTGCATGAAGCATTTGATGAAGAAAGCAAGCTTTTGGTAAGAATGACTATCAAGTACTCAATAGTAATTTATTGAATCTACACATACCAAATTTTATTTGTAGAAAACAATATAAATTTAAATAAATTTGTTAAAGTGGTAAGGTAATCAAAGTATTAAGTATTAGCTCCTAACAATGAGTTTTTGCAAGTTATACAGTGCAATTTAAGATTTCTGAAAATATAATTAAATTTTTTTTATTATTGTGTAATATGTTGTTTTGATGGATATGTTTTGTCTAAAAACCTTCATAAAGAAATAAAAGTAATAAGTTGCAAAATCCCTGCTCTAATTATATTCAGTATTAGATGAAAGAAAGCGTATACACTAATTGGTCACTTTATTAAGACACCTACGTAATGTATAGTTAGATTACTTTTCACTGAAATAATTCTCTGAAAGTTGATAATTCCCAAGAAATTTATTTTTGAGTTTGTACACAATCTTTGCAGAGGATTATAGTGACAAATACAAAATTCATATTGAACAGTGATTTTTGCTGGCAAAGAAAACACTGAAGTTACTGTCCTGCCTTTACAATCACTTGCAGAAAATATGAGCACATTATCTGTTAGGGTGCAGCATTGTGGTGTGGACTTGATTGGCAACAGTATTTAGTTGCACTGTGGATGTTATATGCCTTTTTAAAATAATCAAATGATGCAATCCTTGTCATGAGAGTTTTCCCCACATCATTATTTCACCTCCAGCAGTTTGCACTATAGGAATATAACATTCAGAGTCAAGTATCTCGTGCAAGTTTTCCTTCCACTGTCTACCTGAAAGACAACTTTTCAAACCACATCAAATATGTCCACAGTTTGTGCTTTAAAATGCTGTGAAATGGTGCTTCTCTGTTTACACTTGAGGTAAGGTATTTTTGGATTGGTTGTTGGTTGCCATTGGATAATATTTGTAAATAATGTGTTATTCCAAGGTATGCTTAAAAACAAACACAATGGAAAAAGTTCCGAGTTTACTGAACAAATTCTAAATAAGTCTGACTCGATCTATATATATATAAAAATGAAAGTGTGTTTGTTTGTACCCTAACTCCTCCGAGCCTATTGGGTCAATCTCAACCAAAATTTGTATGTAAACACTATGAACTGTGGGGAATGTCCTATTTCAGCTTCTGAGTTTTAATATAGATTACAAACTTATAGTATAAATTTTGCTTAGACCAGTGTTTCTCAACCTTTATTTTTGCTCGTGGCTCCCTTTTGAGTTTGATTTATCTCTGTGGCCCCACCCTTCATAGACACTGTTTCTTAGGAAGAAAGTTACTTTATTTCCACACTGTTGATTTATAATATTCTTTTTAAATATTTTGTTTATAATGTACTGTTTACTTATACAAGTAAAAAATATTCTGTTAATCATTGACATTTTATTCAGTGTGATTCTTGGGCTTGATGAAAACTTGAAAGTTTTTGAATGTCCGGTTGCAGTGTGGTCAGTGATAAGTGAAGATCACTTCTCTTCACAACATCAAGGCGGTTACATATATTTGATAGCAAATAAGTCACCTGACTAAAACCAGATAAGATGTGGGAAAAGTGATAAAATACAACTTTGCCTTCTCTCAGAGCTGTGGAAACTTATTAGCTATTTCACTACTTATCCAGAAAAATGTTTGTCATATTTGAATCTAGCTTGGGCTGTTATATCACTCTGCTGCTCTTGAGAATCAGTCAAAAACATTCTCAGATACCAGACAAACATTTTGATAGTTACTCGAATATTAGTCACATCTGGTAACTTGACTTCTGAGCTGTGGGGGATATGGGGAGAAGTGAACCTTTGATTCAGTTTTAAATTTGAAATATTTTATTCGGGCAGTGAAGTTGTGGTGGCCCACCCAGAATTTACTGTGGCCCCCTAATTTTCCATCATTCACGTGTGGCCCCTTAGAAACATGGCGTGGCCCATGTTGAGAACCACTGGCTTAGACAATCTAATTTTACAGTCTCCAGTCATCTTGAGTTAAAGAGATATAAACTGAAAAGTCAAATCCACATTCCACACTTTTTTATCTTATACTCTCTTTTAAAAAATGTCCATAATTCTCTTTTATGTTTGTTAATATATTATTTATAACCAATAGAAAAAAATTTTGATTTACTGAATTGCATTATAGGGTAGCGCATTCTGATGACAATTTTTAAATTATTCCATCTATGGATTTAGAGTTGCTATTGCTTAGTTCATCTCAATGAAATACAGGAAATATTTTAATGTACTTATAGCTTAGTTAGAAAACCCAGTTAAATTATAATAGTTATAGAACATTGTATTCTTTGTGCATGTTTTATGTTTCTAATTGATTATTTGAAATATAAAGATCAGTAAAGCACTAAAAACAACCATACCAAAAAATTGGGTTACCTTTTATCAAGACTTTGACTGCAAAAAAAAGACAAGACCCACACATGAGTATTAAATTTCTTGTGTTTTATGTATATTTTTTATTTATTGTTATAAACATAACTAAAATGTAAAAATCCTGTGCATATAATACTTTGTTTTACCATAACTTGAGCTATTTGCTATTCCAGCTTTCTTGCATATGTTTAGTATTTAACACAGTTCAAAATACAATAAATCAATAAAATTAAACAAATACAGTTGTTAAGTGTTATAAGCTTGAGTCTGTTTAAGATAAATACTTTTAACCTTCTGTTACAACCTCCAGTCATTTTAGGAATTAAAAAGAGTAACTTAGATTTACTTTCTATTTTTTGTGGTGGTTACAAGGTTGGTAAAATGGTACTGAGTCTGTATAGAGTTAGGGTAGAGAATATAACTGATAAAATATAACATTTTAGTGAAAAAGAAAAATGATATTTATTTAGAAAGTTATAAAGATTATGAAAATGAAATTTGAAAAATGTAAGTAAAAAGTATGTTTAATCTTAACATTAAAATCATCCTACACTATGATTAATCAGAGTCTGAAATAGACTATGACTCCAAAATTCATAGACAAATCATTATAACAACACTTAATTAAAAATCTGATTTTTTTGTGTACAAAAAAAAACAAAAAACTAAAAGCTTGCTAAATTTTGTGAAGATCACTTACTACATTAAAAGTTGTAGAATTTATAGTTTCATGGTTATGTGGTGGTTGCAAGGTTGGTCAAAATGATAAAGCCTGTGTGGAAAGGGTTAACAGTTAAAACAGGCATCTGAATATCTGTGGAGAACACTAGAAAGAATTTGCTTTATTGCAAGTCAGCTGCATGTAATGGCTATTGAGTGGTATAACAGATGACCATTATTTTAAGCTCTAGGCTTCACCAAAATTTTTCAAAATAATATGTCATCTATGAATAACTTCATTTAGAAAGAGAAGCATGGTTTAAGTATTCATATTTCCACTAGTTATCAAAGAGCCAGACAGTTTTTAAAACTAATGTATGACTTATTGAGTATGCTGGCCTCACATAAACATACTTAAACTAGTTCTGATCACTTATAACTGTATAAGGACAAAATTAGTTCAGTTCCTGATTGTATAGTATTTTAGACTAAGTATAGGAACTTGTACTGAAATTAAAAAAAAACTGTGCGAATAAAGATGAATTAATTTTCCAGACTTATGGAGAGGTTTAGTCAGAATACATACTACATATAGTATAGATTAAAGTTGTAGAAATTTCAAAAACTCTTTAACGAAATTGGTCAATTTGGGTATGGCCTGAAATATTTACATTTTACAGACTTTTCTCTTCAGTGTGTCTCTAGTGTTCGGCAGTTAGTTTTTGTAGTAAGAGACATATTTATCAGTTGCCACTTAGGACAGGTGTCTTTGAACTTCCATTTAAGAAAAGCAGTATTTGATAACAATGCTCCTGCTAGACAAATACCCAATAATGTGTGTCTTTAAATTCACAGTTGTCCTTGTCCTTAACTTCTGGGTTAATCATGATATAATTACATATTCCACATTTATATGACTTAAAGAGTCATCCAAAACTTCACATAATCTGTCTATTTTAAATATGCAAATACATGTGTTTTGCAAATGTATGGGTGGACGTACTAATAAGGTGGCTGTTCAGTTTATTATTCTAATTGGTTTTTCTGTATGCATTTTGTTATTTTAATGCTAAAGTATTGCAGTAATTATGATAGATAAGTAAGTTTTTATTAATTTAAAAGTACTCTTTTTGATTTTTAATAAAAATTTTACATCTGTAGCTGTAATAATTTACTTGATTTTTTTTTGTTTTCACTATTTTGGAATGAAGTTAGTGTATAGTGAAAATCATAATGAAAATATTCAAGGAAGAGTAGCAATAATTAACCTGACTGATATAAATCTACCACTAAAGCTAGTTTTAGCTACTGTAATTATTACAACTGCTTCATTCCTCCTCCTGCCTATGCTTCACAGTTGTGTGTCATTTCAGGGGAGGTGTCCAGCCCTTTTTTTTTCCTTTTGATAGACCTATTCAATCAAGTATGATATGTTTTATCATTATCTCCCATTTCCTTTCATTCTATTCCTGCCCTTCACAGTGATGAGTTGTGGGATCAGTTTTTAGTGTTCGCTGAACCCCTCTAGTTATTGGCATTAACAAATGTAATTTTGGGGACCTCTTGAGTTCAGCAGTACATATACCCTGATCCCACGTACTTTGGAGGACCATGCTCTGGGGTGTCATCGTTCTGACTTTCCCTCCTTAGGCTTACAGAGTTTAGAGTTATCTGTCCACTTGTGGAGATCACACCTCCTGTACTTCAGTTTTTGAGCTTGGCACTTTTGTTTTGCACTTGGAGAGCTTGAGGCATTCCTGAATCTCAAGAGCCCAGGGTATAGACAGCCCTGTTGCATAACTTAAATTGACCTCTCTTTTATCTCACACCCCTCTTGTCCGCATTCCTCACCCTGGTCGGTTCTGGCCTTCCAACTGCCTGGAGTTTGTCGCTAATCCTTATGGTGATGTTTTGGGGGCAACTGGTGGTCTTGGTTCATATGTGGGCATTCGGGCCCGGTGAGGGCTGAGCTCATATTCCCCTCAGTAGGACAGTGTTATGTATATGGACTTCCAATTCTGAGGTTTAATTCCACATGGTGGACATGGCTATTGGACCAATGTGGCTTTGCTCTACAATATACAAACATTGATACTACAGCAGACATCGTACACAAGTGCTTTACACAGTTTTGTCCAAGTTTTGAGATAATTTCTCACATATTCTTGGGTTCTGAGGTGATTGCAGTTGGTCTGGTCCTTCTTGTATTCTTCCTACTCCTCAGGTTTTCATTTCCTATCAGTGTTTTTAGGAGGTGGTTTGGTATTTGCTTTGTAAGGGTGCCTTTGTAATGGAGATCCCTATATTTGGGTTTTTTATTCCCATCTGTTTGTTATCCCCACAGAGTTAGGTCGACTCTGAACTATTTATTTGTCCTCCCACATTTCACCATGGGGTCATAATTAGCCCTTTGTTGGGTTTTCCCTCCTGGTTTGGTGAGGATGAGGGTGTTGTGTCAGATGTTTTCCTTCTCATTAAATGTTCCTCTGCATCCTGATTTTCTTCAGTTGGTCCATAGGTGTTGTGTGTTTTCAGTCTGGACTCCTCGATTGGATCTCTCTTTAGCTTCTTACAATTTTTGTCAGATGGTCTGGGTGTTTGTTCATCTTGTACCTCTCCAGGATTGATAGCAGGCTTTTGAATATGATGACCAATTACCACAGAAACATTAGACAGTTTTGGGATTATCTTTTGTTGTTGTAGGTATTTTTACCAGTTACTAAAATTGGTTGCCCCTACGGTATATGTGTGTTTTTTAGTGTAATTACTGGTTATTTCAGCAAAATGTTAACCCCCATGTTTCTCTTTCTCTTGAAGTGTTTTAATATTTAGCCTGTTTTTATGGTTTTTACTATTTTCATTTAATCTGCATTACAAGAACCATTTACTTTTAGATTTATCCGTATAGCCTAGCTTACTTGACAGTGAGCTGTTATGAAAAGCACACATACATGTTTATAAATTTAAAGTCATATTTGAACTCTTCCACCCTCCCACCTCACTGGCTTTATCAAGACAAAAATCAAAGTGTTCTATGAATTGTTGAACTTAAGGTAGATTACTGTGGCGGTCCTTGTAAAAGGAGATAATTTTTTCTCTTTCTCAGTTTTAACTGACCTTATTTTAATAGAATGCAAAGTGTTAATACTTATTTTTATAATCTGAAAATACTTATATATTTTTGTTTCAATCAACTAGAAAAAGTTGGCTGAATTGCAGGAATCTCATTTCCCAGAATTGGACTTTCAATATTCTGAATTGGGAATATCAAATTATGTGGTAAATATAATAGTTTTTATTGTGAATTGCTAAAGTGGGCATTTTGTCATGAAAAAGCTGTAAAATATATGTAAAATTGATTATTTTTGTACGTGTTCATTTTTTCTTTCTTTCCAAGGAATCTGTGTGATTATAATTTGATTTGTATTCTTTTTTACAAATAACACATTTTTTTGTTTTCATACATCTAAATGTCACTGCAAGTTTTGAGCTTTATGATTTTTCAAATATAGGATTTTTTTGATATCTGAACTTCTAATTTCATGCATCAGTTCATCTTCATCCTCCAGGTTGTTTTCTACGTAAAAAGTTTTTTGTGAAAAAGTAACACGTGAAACATAAGATGAACTTAGTCAAAAAAATTGTAAGCTATTAAAATGTTTACCAATTATAGCACTAGTTTACTATTCCAAGTGTAAAATTCTCTTAACTACCCAGTGAAGCATGATTCTGTTCTCTGGGAAATTATAAAAGTTTTTGTGTACATTTTCCTTAATTGAATATTTACGTGATCAATAATTTAGAAAAACATGTAAATATTTGGTAATAATAACTGTATAACTTAGTTACGAACTAAAATAAAGTTAATTTTGTGATTTCTCATACATTTGTTTCTAAAATAAGTACCTGTTTCATATCTTTCAAAAATAATTCTTATATGAAAACTGAAATAAAATAATAATTTGTTTCATACTTTGTTTAAGTGTTTATATTCGGATGCATTTTTCTATGTATATAAATTAGTCTGCATTATTAAGTTGTTTTTTTTATCTTTGTATTTTATTTACCAAAGTTAAACCAGATTCATCCACAAATTTTATAAGGAAGACTTCACCTTGCAGGTCATAATTTGGTAAAAAATAATATATAATCTCAAATTGCCAATTTCATAAGCTTACCAAGAGCTTAACTCTATAGAACTAACATTTATTATGTCAGTAGTGGCTCACCATTATTCTTTTTATAGGTTTTTGTTTCTTATTTAACCCTTTCCAGGCTGGTGAGCATTTCAGGGGTCTAGTGCATACTCACATATCAAATTTCAAAATTGAAGTAAAAATAACAATTCTAACTTTATTTCAAAAATCTTTTTTAACTAACAAGATTTTAGAACTAATTTTCTATCATTTTGTAACATTCATAGATAAAAATATGAAAAAAATGTTCTAACGTACATTTCTGCTTAGTTCCATGTCTCACATGTGAACAACACACTTATCGATTTTGTTTAGACTTTTTCTAACCATCTCAGTATATGTTTATAGTTGCTGAGAAATTATCATCTCTTGAAAATGTAATTATCAGTTTTGTTTCTTGTGTGATTCCACATATCATGTAATTATTAGTGTTTTATTTCTTGTGTGATTCCCCAAGTCATGTAATTATTAGTGGTTTGTTTCTCATGTGATTACCCATATCATGTAATTATCAGTGTTTTATTTCTTGTGTGATTCCCCATGTTATGTAATTATCAGTGGTTTGTTTCTCATGTGATTCCCCATGTCATATAATCATCAGTGGTTTGTTACTCACATGATTCTCTGCATCTTTCTCTGGTTCCTTCCCTTTTTTTTTGACAGGAAAGTGACAAGACCTAACTCATTCAGAGAATAACAACAGAATATAGTGGAAAACTTAGCACACTTAATAACAAGTCACAGATCTGGAAATTTTTTATAGTTTCTTTTTAGATGTTCATTTCATTCCTGAAAAGATTTTTAGATTTTTGTGTTAAATTATATTTGATTAAAAACTATAGACATATAAATTTACAATTTATTGAAATGAAAGTTTATCTATTAGATATAAATTGATTTGAACCAAAAATATTGTTAGCATTAATATTGTTACCTTGACTAACCTATCACCATTTTGAAAGGTCAGGACCTTGGATACTAATAAATCTTTGTCAATTTTTATGGGGTTTTACAGATTATAGCTGAAAGTGGTAACTATTGCAATCACTATGATAAAGTATCAAAATATAACATTATTATGGTTATAAATAAAGTTGAAACTGATTGGATATATTGAATATATAGAATAAGACATTTTAAGCATCTTAGAAAAAAATTAAATTTTGAAACAAAAGGAAGTATTTTTAATTTTTTTTTCCAACTTTTTTGTAATTTTCCAACATAAAAGTTACGGAAAAACTAAGTCAAATTATATTAATTTTTTAAAGCTGAAACTAGATACAATTTAATATGTTTTTTAAGTGTTGTACAATTTCATTTAAGTATTTTCATCAGGAGAAGGGAAGTATCAAAGGATATCAGTGACACTCCTCTTATCTAGAAAAGGTTAAGCAGAAATGCAATTAACATAAAGCATTGAATTTATTTCTGTAAACTTAAAACACTTCATAGGATATATTTTCTAGAATCTTAAAACTTTGTACTATATTTTTAATACAAATTGGAAGTAGTAGTCTGTATTTTATTAATAAAATTACTTATAATGCATGTGGGTATACTAATATATTTTTATGTAGGAATATCTAGGTCTCTTGAAGCAGGGATGGGAACTGGACCACTTCCAAGCAGAAAAATCATTAGTGTCTCAGTCATTTGTAACCTACAGAGCAGTTTATAGAGAATCTGAAGTTATAATAAAAGTAAGTAGTGTTTAAAATTTTTAAAACAATACTTCTTTTATTTTACAACCAAAATTCTTGTTTAAAACTAATAAAAATTAGGTTTTTAAATATCATAACCGACAACTTGAAAGGTAGAATTAACATTCAGTATACCATTGTACAAAGGTTTAAAATGTTTCCTTACATGTATTCAAAGATGCATAGTAGTGCTGCCACTTCATTTTTTATTTTTTTTTTGTAAAGGTAAGGTATTTTTTTTTATACTTAGTTTTTTTTTTTCATTGATTTTGGTGCTGTTTCTGTCAGTACTTTCTGCAATATTATTCCAAAATATCACAATAGTGACTTCATTACATGTATATTGTTATTAGTCATATTTGAATTAGCACACGCAATGATGCATTGTTAGTAACAAGTAATTTTAATATAATCCTTTGGCAATTCTTATTAAACCAATACCCCACAGACAAGTACTTTCAATAGTAATAATTCTCATTACAATACATTGTAAAAGTGAATGTAAAGGTTACTTGTTTGTGTATTTTTTCTTATTTTCACTCCTTTTTACATTTGTTTATAACTCTGGTATTTTTTATTAAAACAGCGATAGCACTAAATTTACCTCTTCGATTTTTAAGTATAAGAAAAAGATTAATTATATTTATTTTTCTGTATGTAACAAATTGTCTTTCAAAAGTGAGGGGAATGTTTATTTTATTTTTACCAAATACTTGTGTTGTTCTCCTTTCTTATCCTTATAGGAATATTTTATTGATAATGCCCAACAAAAAAAAGAATTTCTTAGGAGGATAGTACAGTACCATCATGCTGCTTGTGATAACTTAGTCCCATTGCATGCTGTTTTCTTTTCAAAGGTTGGTCAAACTTAAAATGTGTTTTTTAGTAATTGTATTTTTTTTAAATTGAGTGTGTTTACATATATGTAATATATTTTTTGTGGAAATAAGTTGGGTACTTTCAAGAGCAGTTAAAGGAAGTAAGATTCTCAATTATGTTGCCAGATTCTTGGCTTAAAGTTTGTATTCAGTTCTTCTCTTCTATGTATATGAGATGAAAAATCTCATGTAACCCCATGTGCACAGGTGGGAGTCAAAGTGTGAATGCAATGACCTTTTACAGAGTATCATTTAATATGATATTACGTATTTGATTTCAGAGTTAACAGCTATTCAGTTTACATTACTAATGTAGAGACAGTTCATGGCAGAGAAGAATAAGTACCACATGCAATATACAGGAATACTGAAAAAACTGTAGATATGCATTTTGGAGGTTCAAGAAGTTTTGTAAATGCAATATTTAAATTGTACAATGGACAGAAATATTTTTATTCTTCACATGAACATCACTTTGTACTCCATACTCCAGCATCTTTGAATCTGAGTCAAACTGATGTCATCAATTCACAAGACACCTTGAATACAATTTTTAAACAGATCATATTTTTATGTGCACAACAGGCTTTGACTGAGTTGTAGGAATCTCATTTCTCAGAATTGAACTTTGAATATTGTGACTGACATCATCAATTCACAGACATATCTGGAGTACAAATACTTTTGTAACATTTCAGAATTTTGGTATATAACAGACTTATACATTTTACTAAATGTGTGCCACATTCCTTGTAGATAAACTCTGTAAATTCAGAACTAGAGCCAATATTCCTTCTCTAAAAAAGGGTCAGTTCCAATTGGTCTGACCTCATGCACATTTGATTAAATAAATATAAATACAGAAGAATCATAATTGAAAGACCACCAACACTTTATAAGCTTAAGTGAATTGATTAATTTTTTAGCCTCAGCTTATGAATGAGTAAGCTATTTTATAAAAATGCTTTGGTCATCGTTAGTCCTTGTTAAGATCTTTAGATGATTTGAATGGATGACTGAATTATACTTACTAACGGTGTGCTTCAGTAAACTTCCATTATTCAATATCCTTAAATTTAAATGTTATTTCACTTGCATCAGCAGCTTTTGTGTGGTTTACTATAACCATTTAATGTATAAATTTCCTAAATGTCCAGTTTTTGTAACTTTGTCATATATATTGGCAAATATTCTTTGTATGTTAAAATACAACTATGCACCCTACTTTGTATTGTGTATTCACATGAACAACTAAGATGTGTTTTTAAACCAGGATGTCATCTGCAGTATTTCATGAGATATAAAAATGGCATTTCTTTACTGAAAACATCAAATATACTTTATAAATGTACCTGTCCTTTTTGCAATCAAGGTTACATCAGTTCTACCATAAAAAATTGCTGATTCGAGTGGAAAAACATGCATATTTACATCAAATAAATCAAGTGTATTGGAGCACATCTAGGGTCTAATGATGTAGAGAAAGGTATGTCAGAGGAGCTAATTAATAAATACAAGGGGTTGATAAAGACATTTAAAGATGAAGGCCATAACTTAAATGTGTCATGGATACTGCTGAGAATTAATTTTGGGGATGAAATTATGAGTTGGTCACTCAGGCTAAATGCTAGACTTAGGTTAATATGTAATGATGAGAAGATAGGCTGGTTGAACTTGTGGGATCAATTCAATGGGAGAAGGGAGTTTTTTAGAATGGAAGGTTTACATTTAAATAAGGTAGGATCTGGGTTGTTTGCAAGGGTTATTAACTCAGCTGTAAGGGAATATTTAAACTAGGACTAGACAGTTGTGAGAGCTAGGATAAAGTAATTGCAAAATAATAAGATATAGAGAAAAGTTTAGCATAGGAAATAAGTATCGAAGTAGTTTTAAAGATAAGCTTAATTGTTAATATTGTAATGCTAGAAGTATAAGAAATAAAATAGATGACTTTAGGGACTGGTTGTAATAGAAGGTTTTGATATAATGGGAATAACTGAAACATGGTTAAATTTAGATGATTGTGATTACAGAAATGTCTGAAATACAGGGTAAAAGGTTATTTATTAGGGATAGAGAACTAAAGAGAGATGGAGGAGTGACTTTATATATAAAATGCGAGTTACATTCTGTTGAAGTTGAGGATAGCAAGAAGATTGAATCCATTTGAGTTTCTATTAGTGGATAAAAAGGGAAAAGGCTTTTAGTGGGAATTTATTACAGACCACTAAATGATACTGATGAAATTAGTGAAAAACTTTATAG